>NC_084825.1:31337614-31505350 GCF_958449725.1 Rosa rugosa
TATCTTTTTTGCATCCAGTTAATAGTATAAAGGGAAAACTCTTTTTATGTACTAATTTCAACCAGTTACGTGTGAAATCAACTACCTAAATCAACCTCTATTACCAGCTAAGTCAACTACCTATTCTAGATGCGTAGGGCTTGAGTCAAGGTAATCATGCGAGCTAACAAATTATAGGTCTAGGTAATTATAACTCACAACCCTACATACACACAATGACCCTACATACACACAATGACACAATGTGTTTTCATGCTTTAACATTAAGCTGTTACTAATCTCTAAACATTCACTCATGACAAGGCAAATACATATAGGGGAAATGATCATTTACCCAATTTCAGCTTAACAATTGCCCACTTGCACAACGAAGAGTTTAAAAACCTCATTTATCCAAAACACTCTAAGGGATTATTTCTCCTTTACCCAATTAATTCTTTTTATTTATTTTTGAGACTTTTTTGCCCTTTCCTTCTTTCTCACTTAGAGAGAAAAGTCATCCTCCACCTTGCTGTGCTCCGGTGACCAGTGGCCAGCCGCGGTCTCCGGCGGCCGGTGACCGGACTCCGGCAACCGATGGCCGGAATCCGGCGACCGGTCATCGGAATCTCGAATCCGATTGCCGGACTGGTGATCGGATTCCGGCGTCTGATTTTATTACCTCCCAATAATCATATTATTGCCCCCCAATAAACTTGTTATCGGGGGTCAATAATTAGTGAAAAATGAAAATGTTTTGAATTTTGAAAGATTTCGGATGTTTATCTAAATAAATAATTTTATTATTGCCCCAATAAACATTTTATTGCCCCTCAGTAATCTTATTATTGCCCTCCAATACTCATATTATTGCCCCAATAATCATATTATTACCCTCCAATAATCATATTATTGCCCTCAAGTGAACCAAAATAATCAATTTATATGTTCGATTGTAAACGTTCACTTTTTTTTTTCTTTTTTTTCCTTCCCCATTCTCGGAGCTCTTCCCATCGAGATCAGGAAAAAAAAAACCAGCCAAATCAGAAAAAAAAAAAAAAAAAAAAAAAAACAGAATTTTTCTCTGGCCACCCAAACTTCCCCTGTGGACACCCATGCTTCCTGATTCCGGCACGATTCCCAGCCAAGAGAAACTGATCTCCGCACCCAACAGCAGGACCAGAGCAATTGATCTCCGCGCTGCCCTTAAGACCCGATCTCGACCTCACGACGACTGCTCTGCACCGTTGCCGCACCCAGATCAGATTCGACAGCCCCCCATCGTTGCAGTACCCAGATCAGCGACGACGTAGCAGCCCACCCGCCACTTCGCTGCCCAGCCCTCGGCCCCCAGTGCCTAGCGTGCTCTGCCCAGCGCCTCTGCACGCATCGCCGTCGGACACCAGTGCTCCTCCAGATATCGATCTACCCAGCCACTCATTAGGTCTTAGAGGTTCAAAGATTTGGCCTTTGATGGCAGATTTCCGGTTCTGAGAAGCGAGAGGAGGATGGAGAAGAGCTCCGGGTCTCGATCGACGAACGGAGGAGGGGGGTGAGCTGAGGCCAGTCGGAAATTTTGGAGAGAAGAGTCTGGGCTGGCTAAGGTTCGGGTTTGCTCGATGGTCTAAGGGGAGTAGTGAATGAGGGCAATACTGTCAATGAATGTTAGATTGGGTAATTGAGGTTAAAAAACTCTTGGTGGAGTAAGTGGGCAATGTTTAAACTAAAATTGGGTAAGTGGTCACGGCCCCATACATATAATCAATCTTATAAGGTTTAAATATTTGCATTCAAGTCTTGAACTAGCCAGGGTTGGCCCTAAGAATTTGGGGGGCTCAAGGTGAAGTAGATACATTGTGCTCGAGACCATTCGGTGTATAAAACCATTTTGTATAAAGCTATTACATGAACCTAAAATAAAGAGTGCATACCACCATCAATAAGCTTTTTTCTGCAATTAAGAATCAAGATCAAATTAATTATGAAAAACTCACTAATTGATAATTATATTCAGAAAATACATAAAACAATAGAATTACATATGAATAATTTTTTTTTTAGTAAAAATATCAATAAATAACTTATAATATTACAGCTAAGAATGTACAACAACTAATCTGCAAACACTAATGTTATTAGACCAAATGGTACTAAACACTTATGAATAAACTTCAAACTAAAAATTTGAAGAAGTTGGAATTGAAGCTAGGACTTCCAATCATTCTCTTCCGTTTTTAAACTTGTGTCTTTTAGCACAGAGTGTAATATGACCAGAATCATGAAAACAAGATTGTGTCCCTTATTTTTTTATTTTTTTATGGGAGGCCTTAGACGACGAAATTGCTCGCACTTCTCGTTTTTTTTTTTTTGGGAGATTTTTTCATTGCTGAAGGCTCAAGTCTCAAGTCGTTGGGGCTTAAGCGTTGGACCTGTAGTTTCTTGCTTTAATTTTCTTTTACTTGCTATTTTATATAGAGCTACCGGAGTACCTTTTTTTTTTTTTGAAAGGGCGGTGCAATGCCCTCGAGCCTGGGTGGCTTAAATTGAAGAAACTGTCGAATACAAGGGGGGGACATTTGGCCTGAACCCCTGATTACAATAGATAACTAGAGAACCTCCTGACATATTATCTTGAGTCTCTACTAAACACATGTACTCAACAATGCACCAACTAGCGAAGATCGCACTATTGGCGACTCTATTCGCTTTAACTGCTATAAAGCAGCGGTGACACAACGGAAAGATTACTTGATCTGTAACCCGACTACAGCAAAGCATGAATACCGTACGCACAGCTTTCCCATTATGATGCCCCTGGAAAATACATCCAGTGACACATAGTTTCTCCCTACCACTAGGAGGCAGCGACCATTTGACGAAGCAAGGAACTCGCCGCCTACCGAGGGCAGACACATTACCGCCACTGGAAGGCAGCGACCATTTGCAGAAGCAAGGAACTCGCCGCCAAACCAGGGCAGACCAGGCACACAGGGTGCACAAACAGGCATCAAGCCCACCACCTCCGACTAAGCTACAATATAGACATAACTCCCGCGAAAAACACACCTTTGGATCAATGGGATTATGTTAGTGACATGTTCTTGTTGCATTGTAATCACAAATTCACAATTGCGTGCTTAGGAACGTACTTTGATGTTGACTTGATTGATGCAATCTTCTTAGAACTAAGTTGTATTGCTTTCTTTATTTGCTTTCAAATAATTGTGCAACCCACTTTGTAATGGGGTATTATTATTAGCTAGGTTTCTCCAGTTTGACCTTTTGGCAGAGCCGCTTGCATTATTGCTTTAGCTTAAGCTCTAGTATTTGTAATACTCTGTTGTGGACCTAGCACGGTCATTTGGATAGACATTCATTTTTCCAGGAAAAAAAAAAGAGTTGGCCTCTAAACATTTGCCAAGACTTACCTACATATAATTTATTGTCATAAATTTTTTTTTTTAAAAATTAACTATATATAATAATTTAAGAGTTAATTTGAATTAAGTTCAGAACTCGTAACCCGCATTGAATGTAGTCCGGATAAAATTTTAAAGGGTTTTAAGGTCAAGTTTTGCCAGAAATTTTCTCAGGATTAGGGTTTTCACGAGAAACACTTTCTTCAGTGCTTGATATTAAATAGATGGCATCAAGTCTCAAGCTCACGTTTGTCGACTCATGGCTATGACTCTTGCGACGACTCTAGAGGAGTCGCTAGATTATGATGGTGGTTTGTATTTGCTTTGTCACTTCCTCACTCGGCGGATAACCTCATAATTTTTTCAAAGAACAGTAGCAATACTACAGAGTTCTCGGAGTGATGTACAAATTCGACACCCTGACTCCGGTCGTTTTGTGGCAAGGTTCGATATGGTGGCCTTCCAAGATGACGTCTTGCCTAGTGGTTCATGGTTATGGTGGCCAAATATGATGGCTTATCCTACCAACCATGGGTTGTTGAGAGCACTTGTTTGGGCATAGAAGCGGCTGACACTAGTGGTGGCATTTATCAAAAATAAACTCGGTTAAGGTTGAGAGTTATTAACAATATTGAATTTGAAAGTGGTTCAGTAGATGCACGACAAGTGGTTCAGTGGATGCACTGAGTCCCCTCACAGGACCGCTCAAGATATGGAACCCCCATGTCCTGCGTTTGAACGCTGGGTTGGTTTAGTGTTATTTACTAAATTATAAACGTGGCTAGGGGAGTGGCTGCGATGTCCGTTTGGCTGTCTAAACCCAACGGATTAATCTCTGGGCCTAAAAAGCCTTTGGGATACTGCGTACAATCGGAAAGGGTGGTTTTAGTTGGACCTCCAAATTTGTTATTTGGACCTTCCATACTTCGTATACTTCTAATTTACTTTTTAGAATATTAGAAAAGCTAAGTAGACCTCCTTATTTTTACCAAAACACTCTTGAACATGAAATACAACAATATGTTATTCTACTTTTTATCTGTATCTTCAACCACGAGAAGAAGAATAAATCAAAATCACATGATATTGCTCTCTTATGAGTAGGTTTCTCCTCCACCAAAATTAATCAGAGACTTGGTTCTCGATCTTGATATGTTGCTGGAATCCCTTTGAATTTGCTAAAAGAAGGATTTCAAGGGTTTTGGGTTCCGATTGAGTAATAACTATATCATAATATTCAATGAATTTAGTTGGATTAAATTCTGCTTACTACCTTGTACTTTCAAGGGTTCATCAGTTCAGTCCCTGCTCTTTTAATTTAATCAGAAAAGTCATTGCAGTCTCCAATTTCATCAAATCGATCCAATCAGTCACTATTCCATCAATTTTCGCTGTTAAAATGCTAACGTGGGACCTTCTCATAGGGAAAATTCCAAACTACCCATCGCTAGGCAGCCCGCCGATGCGTTAGTGTTCTGAATGCAGATGAGTAGTTTAGAAATTTTCCTCGAAAATTGACATAGTGGTGACAAATTGGATCGATTTGATGAAATTGGAGAATGCAAAGACTTTTCTGATTAAATTAGAAGTGCAGGGATTGAACTAATGAACTCTTGAAAGTACAGGGTAGTAAGCAGAATTTAGTCCAATTTAGTTTAAGGAAATTCCAAATTAGATTGTTTTTTTTTTTAGGGTAACGGAAGACTAATCCATTGATGTAAATCATAACGAACTCACTCGGTCAAGCATGAAGGGTACAAACACCCTTCATATTACAATGCAAGCTCATCAGAGAACTCAAAAACCAAAGGAAATCCAAACAAAGAAACTACCAGCAAAAGCAATAAACTAAAAAAACAAGAACCCTATGGCTTCCAAAGTGTGACACCTCCTTGATTCCTTTGACGCCTAAGACCCTTCTGGTGTACGTCGCCAAAACCAATGAGGCCTCATCACACCCTAGTAGACAGAGGGGAGCTTCTCCTACTCGGACTGGGGAGCAGACACAGCTGCCACACCCTCACACATACCATGCACACTGCCAGGACCCTCCTCCGTTGATCCTAACACCATGGAAGAGCCACCACACATAGAAGCCGCTTGCTTAATCTTGTTTCTTTGTCCCCGAGGCCTACCTTTCTTCTTATAAACCTTGGGAGACAACGTCACCTTCACCTCCACCAAACCATTAAAGGAAAATTCCAACCCAAGATTTTTCGGTTGCAAAGTGGCCGGGGCAAGAGCTAGACCGTGTTTAGCTCTCTTACCGTCCTCCGAGGTCTCCTCCTCCCTAGAGCGGCGCACCCCCACGATTGGAACAGAAGCAGACATGCCCTCAGACCCAGGCAAAGACGCCAGCTCCTGGAGAGGGCGGATCTGCACTGGTTTCTTCTTCAGCAAGTTAGGAACTTTGAAGGTTGAAAGCAAGGATGGAGAGGGATGGGAGTTAGCCCTAAACACAAGGGCTGGGAGAGCCGACCCCGAAGCCTGCTGCGAGCCCTCCTCCACCACAGTGTCGGTTTCCGACTCATCCTCTCTAGGACACCGCTGCCCGCCGTGATTCAAGAGAGCGCAAAGCCTGCAGCGCCCCAAAAGCCGCTCATACCGGAACGCAGTGTCAGGACATCAGTGGGAGAAACCCTAATCCTACGATCCAGACGCACCGGATCATATGGAGAGAATAAGCCGGACCCGAGCTTCCCCAAGACGAAGAGCCAAGCGATCCACCTCCAGAACCTCTCCAATCGTCCCTTCCACCAACCTAACCGTGGGTTCAGTCAAGATACCCGGTGGGATGCCTTCAAGCACAACCCAGATCCAAACAAAATCAAGCTTCACCTCAGCAATCTCCGAGAATCCATCATAATCATTCAGCAGAATCATAGCCCGTTGAAAGCCCCACGGACCTCCCTTCTTCACCCGCGCAATATCACGTTCATGGGTGAACGTAAACAGAAAACGGTCACCCCGGGGTTGGACCTCCACCGTCCCCGTCAGTCTCCACATGGATCTAACCGCACTCCGAAACGAATCCAAAACCACCGCCCTACAAGTGTTGAGTCTCCCCACCAAGTAAAAATGGCGAGCAAGAAATTCCTTCCCCGGAACCCTAAGGTTCCCCAAGTCCACCGGTTCTTCCCCCTCTCTGAGCGACAACTTAGTCGCTAGCCTGGCAGTCATGGAGGCAATAGTAGCAGCCATGAAGCGGGACGCCGCACAACTCGAAAATACTCAAACCCTAACCCTAGCAGAGCGAGAGAGAGGAGGTGTAAAAGTCGCGGTATTAGTGTAACGGATCCAAATTAGATTGTTTTGAATTTACTTTTGTATTAAATAATTGGTCATCCGTAAAAATTATTATTGTTACTTAATTGTTTTAGGTAAATTATGAAACTATACAGGTAATATAAGGAAATTTCGGGGAAAAAAAATTAATTGAATGTTATATTTGGGGGAGGTAAGAAGAGTATTTTATTTTATTTTTTCATTTTTCTCTCTTTGTCTTTATTTATCTTTTCATATGACTTGACAAATTCTATTAATAATTGAAAAAAGTTGGAGGTTCAAATATCAAATTTGAAGGTCCAACAAGAACCACCCAATAGAAAAAGATGGTGTCAAAAAAAAAATGAATTTCAAAGAGTGCATAACTGGCCGAGTAAATAAAAAAAGGGATTAATTTCAGTTTACCCCCCTGAGGTTTGGGGGTGTCATCATTTCACCCCCTGTACTTTCAATTTTGAATTTTTACCCCCTAAACTTTTCAATTTCAATCAGCCGTGTCCAATTTCTACTATTCCGTCCAAATTGGACGTTAAGTTTGACTTTTGAGGGCTAAAATGGTCATTTCAACATAAAAAAATTTAAAAAAATTTAAAATTAAAAAAAAATTCTGTTTTTAGTTTTTTTTTTTTTTTTTCTGTTTCTTTTTTTTTTTTTACTTTTTTTTTTATTTTGTCTTCAACCTATACACCACAAGTTACAATAGGGTTATAAAAACAAAAAAATACTCTAGGTGGTTGAAAGTTGCTCCCTGGTCTACGATATTTGTGATATATCTCTGATAAAGTAAAGAATTTTAGGATATATCCCCAATAAAGTGAAGAAATATTTGTAAAAAATAATTTTACACTTTTATCTGTAAATAAATATCTGTATATCCCCAATAAAGTGAAGAAATATCGGTGTAAAATCATTTTTGGTCTATGATATTTGTGATATATCTCCAATAAATTGAAGAATTTTATAATATATCCCCAATAAAGTGAAGAAATATCTGTAAAAAATGATTTTACACTTTATCTGTAAATATCTGTATATCCCCAATAAAGTGAATAAATATTTGTGTAAAATCATTTTTTACAGATATTTATTTACAGATAAAGTGTAAAATTATTTTTTACAAATATTTCTTCACTTTATTGGGGATGTATCCTAAAATTCTTTACTTTATCAGAGATATATCACAAATATCGTAGATCAGCGAGTGGCTTTCAACCACCTAGAGTATTTTTTTGTTTTTATAAACCTATTATAACTTGTGGTGTATAGGTTGAAGATAAAATAATAATAAAAAAAGTAAAAAAAAAAAACTAAAAAACAGAAATTTTTTTATTTTTATTTTTTTTTAATTTTTTTATGTTGAAATGACCATTTTAGCCCTCAAAAGTCAAACTTAAAGTCCAATTTAGACGGAATAGTATAAATTGGACACGGCTGATTGAAATTGGAAAGTTTAGGGGGTAAAAATTCAAAATTGAAAGTACAGGGGGTGAAATGATGACACCCCAAACCTCAGGGGGGTAAACTGAAATTAATCCTAAAAAAAGTCAATGAGGTGGGCATATTTTGGCCGAGTAAATAAAAAAAGTCAATGAGGTGGGCATATTAGAATGTGATAATAATCTCCTTGGTTTTGTAGTGATTGTAATTTTCTCCACAATTGTGGATAATGTCCCAAAGTTCCAAAATTAAAGAAAATAATGATTTATGTTCTTAAGTTTAAAATATACCGGACATTTTCTCGCTTTTGAGGAACTGTAATGGATAAAAAATTCACCCACATGAATTAAGTTCAACTACTTAAATTATAACAAGTTAAAACTATACATTCAGTCTCTACCGTTAATTTGCGTTTTCTTAAAAAATTGTCCTGAGATAAACAAATCTCCTTAGAGTTAGATTACATGGTGACAATAATTAGATTATAAACTATAAGATTATAATCCTTGGGGCCAACCCGTGTTGATTTTCCTCATATCTTAGCCAAGCAATAATGATACTTTTTCCTCTCTCTTTTTTTTTTGGTCTGAGCAATGTACAAAATGATACTACTAAATGTGAGAGACCCAACCATCTTTGTTCATGCATCATGGCCTGAATGATTTAATATTTGGCTAGATTATTAAACAAAACCTTAGTTTAATGAAGGCCTTCCAAGGTGCTAAAGAGAAAGAGTCTAAATTAATCATGTGAGGGGTCAATAGGAACACAACCCATGTGAGTTCATTAGGGGAGGACACACATAAAGAATACTAAACACACACAAAAAATTCATATGTATAATAATACACTGACAATACATGTATAAGTAGTATATGATACATTATGTCTTAACTTATATTAATGCATATAAAAGGTGTGATGAATTTAATTGTCTAATACACCAACCATGATTGACATTCAGCACAAAAATATATAACAAGCATTGATCAAGTCCAACAAATGCATGAATGTTCAGGGCCAATTTAGAGCCAATTTACTAATTTGTGACAACATCCTATCCTTCAGACCCTTTAAAAAATAGTTTAACTTAGCAATGTAATACATGAACTTATGGAGTACCCACCAGAATTTAGTGTTAATAATCTATAATTGATAACAAACCTAATATTTAAAGATTTGATGTTAATCTATTTGTAATGTGGAGATGGAGGTTTAAGAGTTGGTGTAACATCTTAAGCTCTTAAAACCCTTTCAATCAAGGCAAGTTCTGGAGCTTAAAATAGTCAGTAACATAAATAAATATACAAATTTATTTATAAAAAAAAAAAAAACACAAAAAAAAAAAAAACAACCCACTTACATGTACATAACCTACTGCATTTAAGCCATAGTGGGGTTCTCAAATATTGATCATAACTGAATTGCATACCTAACTTAACGGGGCTCTGGCCAGATATAGAAACAATGCAATATATTTCAGACAATGTATTGACAAACTTAAATAAAAATAGCTCAACTTGCAGCGAAATATAGCCAATGTAACTTTATTTGTTATTGTTGTAGCTGCAAGATGTAACATCTAAGAGCAAGTTCACTCGTTGGGTCACCAGGTCACCCACTATTCACTACTTTTTAGTGTTAATTTCACCCTCTGGCCCAGAGAATGAAACTATACACTAAAAAATAGTGAATAGTAGGTGACCCGGTGACCCAACGGGTGAACTTGCTCTAATGTAGAAGCAGACCAAACCATGTTGTAGACAACTTCAAAAGCAAAACAAATAGAATGCAGAGGTTGTGGTTGTGCTGCTGTTGCCATGACCATAGAACATGCTATACATTCCAAAACCTCTTTCGAGGTCACACTAAAAGAATTACATACAACATATGGCCAAGAGGATAAAACAACTCTGAGTAATGATTACTAAAAAGTTGGAATTTAATGAAAACACTCCTAATACCAGTAGACTTTAGCCAGAAAGGTAGACCAACTTAGAATCAGTATTCGGTCATCAATAAATTTGAAGGTTAAATGGTTTGATCAGATAACTTGTTTTAAGCTTCTTAGTTAGATGGTGTACAACAGACATTCACAATCTCGATCTGACAAACATCACCATAGAAATACCGAAATTCAAGTTATAAACTAGAATTGCAAAGAAAAAAACTGTACAAAGCCATTGAGTTACTTTTAAATGTCTGGTTTCTTCATTACAAACAATAGGCCTACAGCACCATAGACAATTAGCACAGAAGCAAGAAAACTCAAAAAGATCCGAAACTAATAAGTTATGAAGCATCTTGGAGACGAAAATTAACAGGTAGAACCAATGTCAAAATGCTGGTTCTTCAGCACCGCCACCCTGAGGCTGAGATGAGATCCTTCCGCTGCCAGCAGAGCACAAGCGAAGACTGTCTCTTCTCAACATGGAAACCCCCAACTGGAGTCCGTTGCACCAAGCACTCGGCTTGGGACTCGGTGAAATTGCTGAATGTCAACGGGGAGAACCCAGATGACAAAAACAGAGTCCTCCAAGAAGGTGTCGGTGTCCTTTTAGGAGAAAGATGGCAGCCCATTACAATCTTTTCAATGCTTGGTTGGAGCAAGTACCGCTCAATCTTTTGCAGGGCATCTAGGTTTGCATTTACAGCATCTAATGATTCAAGAAGGCTTGAGTAACAGTGAACGGCTTGAATGATTTGGTGAGGAAATGGGATATCAGTCCGGTCACTGCCCCTTTCCAAGGATACCACAATTTTGGGAGAAAGCTGCTTAACAAAGCGCAGGACCAAAGGAAGCGATAAACGGGAATTCAAGAAGGAAGCAATTGGAAGATTGACAGCAACTGCCACACCCTCTGAGCCATGAAGTGGTAATGGCCAAGAACCAGAGCTCAATGCCTCAATACTTACAATTTCGAGTTCAAATGCCAAATTGAGCTCACAAGCAAAGTTCTTGAGGTTTTCTTGAGTGAAAGCCAGCTCGAATTCATCGTGCATCGAAGAGCATACAAATGCAGTGATTTTGAGAGAAGGAGGCGAACCACCATTTCTTAAAGCCACCTCTTGCATAAAAGAAGCCCATTGCCCACCATAGCCAATATCAAAATCGATAACATGGACACGATTAAAGCCTTCCACAGATTCAAGGATGACTTGGTTGCAAGTAAAGTTGGCAAATTGGAGAACTGGTGAGATTTCAGAGAACGATTTATATGCAGCAATCTTGTAAATGAGGCTAAAAGGTGACAAATTAGCAGAAGAGTGAGAGTTGTTCATGTTAAGTAGTAATTCCAAGGCCTCCTTGAAATAGAAAGCAGCCCTTTGAAAAGGCTTACCAATAGGAGAGAGCTGTTGATTGAGCCGCGCCAATATCCCTTGCGCGAGTAACGGATTGCCTGTTTCGATCAGCTCTGCTGCATTGACAAGCTGGTCAACTATCGCTTGATGAAGCTGGTGGTTGTTCATCAATTCTTTATCCCCTTCCAGATTGTTCACCATTTTGTCCTTCGCGGCTAACATTACTGGCCTGTGTTGGAGATGTTGTGGAAGCAACGGAAGCTGCTGCTGATGTTGTTGCTGCTGCTGCTGCTGCTGTACCCGAGCCATTAGCTCTTGACCCGGATTCAAAAACGGCACTCTCTGGCCCGGGTAACTGGGTCCAAAGCCACCGGAATTATGCCTTTTTGCCTGAGGTGGGGAAAGGAAGTGGTGGTCTTGCAATTGGGAATACGTCAGTGGCATAAACATCGCAGGATTTTGATTAAACTGAGCTTGGTTTTGATTCATCACCATATGTGGATTGAAAATTTGTGGCTTCTCATCCAAAGGCTCAACCAATTGTTGTTGCTGTTGGAACAAACCAGGAGGTAGTGAACCTGGGAACAGATTGTTCACTGAAGCAGAGAAAACGGTAGCATTTGAGCCATTGAAAGGAATTTCAGAACAAGATGTTGCTTGCAGAGAAGGGTTAGCAATGCTGCTCATCCCCAAATTCAAACTCCCTGTATTGTGTTCTTCAAAGGCGCCATAACCTTGATCCTCCACCACATCATGAAACCCAAAATCTTGATGAGAACCAACCCCACTCTGCAACAGCTTGTTCAATCCAAGAGATGGGTCTTCAATGTCACTCATCATCAACCTAAGAATGGACTGCTCTTGACCTGGTGACTCAGACAGCACACTCTCCCAGTCCTCCATTCCAAGTGGTGGTCCACATTTTGCTTCCTCTAGACCTGCTTCAAATGGCTTGTTTTCTGCCGGAGCCGCAGCCGCCACGCCGGTGGTAGTGGTGGTATCTGTAGACCCACTTCCACCGCCGCTGCCGTGAGAAGAAGACAGAGTTGAAGAGGATGTAGGAGGGCTTGGGCTTCTTCGGGTATCGAGAACAGAAGTGGGCTCAGTGCTGCCCACATAGCAATTCTCCTTCCACTTTTGTGGTTGTTGATGGTGACCCTGTGGTGGTGGTGAAGCTAACAAATCTGAAGAATCAGATGAGAAATCTAACACCCCCTTCCCTTGAAACTCCTCAAAGGGTAGGGGCATGGCCTTCATCTAACAAAATCAACACTAACAAAGATACCCAAAAACCCAAGAATCCAAAAGCCTCCAGCTTTCAAAAACAAGAACAACCCCACAACCCCAAAAGACTCTCAGACCACAAATGGGTTCACTTCAAATTTCAAACCAATTGAGCTTGAAACAGAGACCACCCACCCCACAATGCTATACAACAAGAAAAGACACAGACTTTTGAGTTCTAAGTCTCTGTTCCCAACCCAAATCCTAAGACTTCAGCTGATTAAACACACAACACACAGCTCAAGAATTGAAATTTCAGTAGACAGAGACACCTTGTGCTCCAATTGGCTGCTGCTTCTGTTTGAGAGAGGATGCAACTCAAGACTCAAGAACCATTTTTGGAACCATCTTTTGTATCTTCATTGCTTGAAAATGGGTTTAGGCGCTTTGGTAGGTTTTCTTTCTTTCTTTGTTTCTCTTCTGGTGCCTTTGGGAAGTAGTACTAGTACTTCGTCTTCCTTCTGTTTTCTGCTATGTGGATGCGTGCAACATATAAAAGTGGTAAAGTGAGCTCTCTCTCTCCTCTCTCTCTGTCTCTCTCTCTCTCTGTTTTTTTCTTTTAATTAAAAAAAGAAACAGTTGTTAATTACAATTTTTTATGTGGCTTTTGTCTGTAGATGTTGTTTTCTCTCATCTAGGGTTACTGTCAATCAATTCAATCCCACTCTCGCAAATCACCAAGTAATTTCCTAACCTCCAATTTTCCTTGTGAAACCAAAATTCGTTGTTCACATAAATTGGAAAAGAATAATGAGATGCAAAATTTGACATGCAACAATGATTTCATCGTTTAAATGTGGAGAGCAAAGTCATTTTCGAGCAGAAGATGAAATTAGGATTGACATCGTCTGTTTATAATTAAAGTGCGTTAGAGAATGTCAGAAGTTGTCGATGACGGTAAAATAATGATAACTACCTAAAAAAGTTTCTCTAATTGACAAATTCAAGTGCACTGCATGACTCACGTTCTTGAATAAAATCTGGGCGCCTAATTTTTCTCTTTCTGTTTTTAATTTTCTTAAACTATAAAATGTTAAGGGAGTTAAATTCAGACTTTAATTATATAATCTACACTCTATGTTTCTCATTTTGGGAAATTAAATTTTATTTTTACTAACTTAATTTTTTAATAAAAATTTTAACTAAAAAATGAAAGAATGAGTGTAAATTGTAAAAAAATGAAATGACAAAATTAATTCAAATAATATTATAAATATTTAAAATCTCACTTGCATAAGTTACATGCACGCTCCTTAAGGCGCGTGAGGAGGCTACTATGGGGGCCATTTCATTTATTAGCTTCTTTTACACAGAGCTAGGAGGGACAGAGAAAAGGTAAACCGGTTGAAATGACTATTGCAAACTTACCTGCACTTCCGATACTACCCTTGCATTGGGCTGCAAGTTAGCTTCGATTCTCGATCAAAGTTTGTGTAAGAGGAAGGGTATTTGTGTAATTTAGTGCCAACAACTTTTGCTGTCCTGGTTTTTGAAACTGAATCTGACGGCACGTCAATGAGTGCCTTTTGAGAGCGTTGGAGATATCGAGACGGATTTAACGGACCAGATATTTGGTTTTCAATTAAAAACATGTGGTTGCAATTTTTTGTTTGAGTAAATGTTTCCTGAAATTTGAGTCATTTCACATTTTGATTCCCGACGTTATAGAAGTATTACATCGGTAGTAGGGGGTCATCAATGAGCACGGCCGGCCCTGCAGTGCCCTGCTCAAGATCAACGAGCTAGGGCAGAGCCACAACGTATTTCTCTTATTTTCAGGCGGGCGTCTTCGCTTTATTTGTAATGAAAAGGAAAGAAAAGGTCTTCGGACATTTTATCCGGGCTGGCTTTCTTGATCACCTCATTCTTCAATCATGGGTTAAGATGTGACTAAAGTATCCCCGATGGTACGCTGAGGTTAGCGTAAATTACGATGTGTCGCTCAAGGTCTCTGAAAATACAATGACAGAATATGATTTTCTGGAAAACGAGGATTGCAGTGCACTGATCAATCCTTACTGGGCAGCAGAAACCAAAATAACAAACTAAACACCAGATTTTGGTTACGCAGTGAAAACCTCAAGTATGAGATTAAAAACACTGCGGGGCTCTTACTCTTGAGAACCCAAAATAAAGATCATCATATTGAAAATGATATGTTCTTTTACAAATTTTGAATAGCACTAGCTCGGCTATAAGATTCACACAAAATCTAATACAAAGCTTGTCTTCCTTCTAGAACTCCTTTACTTGAATGATCTTCAAATCTTGTTCTTCTTTCTTCACAGTCTCCCTGCTGATCTCGAGAGAGTATTATGCATATGAAACTATGATCACAAACACTTATACATGGACTAAGTGTTTTTACTCTTTGTGAAGACACAAACTCAAACAAACATGCAAGACTCAAACCAAAAATTCTTGCCTCTATCAAAGTCACCCTTTGCCGAGTATATTCCTGCAATATGTATACAACCAGCGGCAACACCTCAAAACTAAACAGAAACAACCCTAATTAGACTTCTATTAGGAAAGAGCTTGTATTCCAAGATATCCACAGAATCCTAGAATACATAGGACTTAAAAACTACCCTTTTATTTATCAGAGAAAATCTTTTAAGAATATAATTCCATAAAGCCCAAAACCACTTCCTAAAAACTGACTCCACATAAAGGGACTCTTTGTATGGGAATGCCAATACGACAGGTACAAGAGTTGTACCTACAATCTCCCCCTTTGGCATTCCTATACAAAACTACTTTACCGTATGAAAACTCCCCCTCAACAGGTACTTGAGAACTTTCCCTTGTGAACAGACCTGTTAGTCCTAAAACACTTATCACACACATTGTGAAAATACACAAGATAGAATAATTGTATCACAGTTATGAATCTACTTTCTCCTCCTTTTTGAATAGGAATGACAAAGGTAACTTACGTAGTGGAAGCGATGTAGAAGGATCACAAATAGAAGGTGCACAATAGACACTGGCCCAAGGCAAATCAATCAGAGGAAGATAATCCAAGTATTAATACTCCCCCTAAGTGTGATCATGTGATGAGAGATGCAAGAATGAAATGCAAACACACAATGAGTGGGTTGTATCCAAATGCTAAGAACATATTTAATTCGCATAGCTTTTCCAACAAGAGCAATACCACTTAACCATAAACAAGAGTGCAACAAAATAAGTTCACACGAGTGAATGGATTTCGACAATCACAAGGTAAGATAGAGGGTGATCAAGTATTCTATACCTCTTATTGTGAATAGTGCATATCTCAAGATGGGGTGTGTAATATTTGTGGAAACCTGAAAAGCAAGACTCACATACGAAACACATTTAAGCACATAAACTTTATTCCCCCTTATAACACCGTGTGGGCATGATTTTGAATTTTTCTTTTGGCCTTTCACACAAAGTAACATTTTTGCTCAAGAAGACTACGACCCTTGTAACGAGTATTATGCTAGCAGCTCCCAAGTCAGATGACTTTAGGGTACTAGATGTAACAAGGACATCCCAAAGAGCACATCTACTCGAGTCAATAGTTTCACAATCCACCGGGGTGACCAAACCATTCCCGTTTCTTCCCAATCCTCATATCGTTCGTCATGACCAAGGCCTGTTTACTTTGGGAATAGCCTGGCCATGCTCCATTAACCAACTACATTTTTTTTTTTATATATATCAAGGAGCAACCAACAAGAATAATTTCGTACATGAGCAATGAGAACAAGCCAACCATCAATTAAGACTTACCACCACTTAGAGTATGTGTGCATGTGAGGTTTCAAGATTGTAGAGAATATGTTGTTCAAGCTCATAATTACAGAGTGACGTAAGTACAAGTTCAAAACGTGCTAGGCACCTTATTGCACACACATTTAAAGAAAAGAGTATGGCCCTTGTCAATCTAAGTTCAAAATAATCTGTCAGACACTCGGGGATACAAACCACTATTTTTCAATCCTAAATTTCCAGAAACTGAACCTAACAATGCAGAAACGTAAAGAAAATGCACCTATACTATCATGAAGACATACACCATGAATGCATGCAATATGAATCAAGCGAAGTGAGAGTATCAATACTTAGAGCATCCACCAACGGTGCTTCTAAGTGATTCAAATTGAGTTATGTCTAAAGGCCTAGTAAACGAATTAGCCAATTTGTGATCAGTAGGAACAAAAGCACGCTCAAGCATATTATCAAGATTATCTGTATGAGTAGAAAAACGATTATTTGAACCTTTTTTAATCTAGATTTGCTTCTGCTTCGTTTTGGTTTCCAGATCCACGGGGATTGAAGCCAGCTTTGCAATCCTAGCGATCAGATTCAGACCCTCTTTCAACTCAGCTTGCAGCGAGGCATGTGAGTTAATACCCATCGTTTTCCTCTGATTTTGAGTAACCCTGCGAAGCATATTGCACCTAGGACGTATGTGTCCTAATTTTCCACAATAATGACAAGTAGGAACAAAGTTTTTGGAGTTGTGAATATACCTGGGCTGATAAAGTTTGTCAGGACTTACCTGAGCAACTTTTTTATAGGTTTGAAGGTCCAATTTACGTTCTGGTCTGTTGGGCAATTTGGGACCAGAATCAATGTCTTCTGAAGCATGTGATTGACCCAGCAAATTTTCACATTCCACACCTTTTACAAAGGTCAAAGGCTTGCACGACTCACCTTCAAACCTTAACCCTTCTTTGTTGCCGTGAGTTTTACCAAATCCTATCATCTTGGAGACCTTTTCAGACCCTATGGAGAACTTGTTGAAGCTTTCCTTGACTTTAAGCAACTCATTCTGCAATTTCTCATTTTCAAGGGTTAGTGAAACATTTAAAGTGGATTGAGCCTTGACTTCAACCTGCAAAATTTTAATTTTATTAATGAGATCACCATGTTCCTTGTCCCCAACTTCAGACTTAACCTCATCCTACAAAACTTTTATCTTATCAACAAGGTTAGTACGCTCAACATTCCATTCTTTTACATAAGTTTCAAATTGTAGCTCAATTTTCTCTTTTTCTTCTCTTAAAGAATCAATTTCTTTTTCAAGTGTATAATTTTTCGAGAAAATTAGATAAAAACCCAAAAAACAAAGCTCCTATTAAGAAAAACCCATCCCTATATTTTCTTTTAATCTACACCCAATTCACATAATTGAACCTTCCTTATAGGTTTTAAATCTATAATTAACATTTTTCACATTTTTTAGTTTGACTTTTTTGCCCTTCTGATTGAATAAATAAAATATTCCTCAAATATAGCTGTTGACTATTTTTTGAATTTAAATATTTAGAATTTAATACAATCAATTTAATCCTTGATTTTTCTCTTATTTGAAACGATTAATTGCCTTAATTATCCTATATTTCTTCCTTTCCGATGTGATCTATATATTTGCTATTGTGTATCATCAGATTCTGTTATATTCCTATTATATAAATATTTCTCTTTCTCGACATGATTAAACATCCTCTCATTAAGGTATGTTATTTTGCTTATCAGTTTCAATAGGTGTAGTTATACAATCATTCCATATTCATTAATTTTCTAAAATGGTCGAGTGGCCCATGTAAAATGTACTTGATGTAGATTGATTGCTTTAAGATTTTTTTTTTCCGCCCCTACATTTTTCTCCACATAGGTGCCTGATTCTATGAGGTGGTCAAGGACCACATAATAGTTATGTGTAACTGTAGAGTTTGCTTAATATATAATTATCCCTTAATTTTGGCACATTGAATAATTTTGAATGTGCAAGAGTTTTTGCACTATAATTTAGCAAACTCATTATTATCATTCATTGTTTTACAATTGAAATTGAACTTTACAATATTAAGAAGTTTATTTCTAATATCAAGATAATTTAAATACACATTCTTTTTGAAGGAATAAACCTAAAAATTTATTGAAATAGGGACAATGAGTACAACCATAAATGATGTTCATCCAGTATTGAAATAAACAATTTTAAATTTGTTTTTACAATTGAAATATAAACTTTACATTTTCGAACCTAATATAGTCTTCATAAATCTCCCAACTACTAGTGCCCTGCATGTTGTGATTCCTTATACAATTGCAAATTACCTTCATAGATCTATTTGAAAGGTAAAACTCTATTAGGATTTAAATACATATATCCAAAATATAGGTATATTAATTGTCAATACTATAGGTTATGGAATAAACAACCTATGATATAGAGTCACACAAATAATTTAAAACTACAAAAACAAACATCTAAATCATAGGTATTACATATTAAAGCAATCTAAGTATCAGGTAATTAGAAACAACGATTATATTTTGAGGGAATGAAACTAAGTTTTGTAACAGATTCATAAATTAAAATTTCTAATTACTAAAAATCCATCCAATTCAAGATTTACACAAAATCAAAAGATTAACAAAGATATTATACTAAATAAATCTGATGAATAGGTAATTTGAATTACGAATATGATATATGTACCTATTTGAAAGAAAGTCTCTAACCCATAAGAAAATGATGAAATAAACCTCATGAATAGGTCGTTTGAAATCATCCTTTGAAATCATATGCAACTTTGTGAAAGGTCTCCACCCAAAGAAAAAATGACGAATGAATTCACCAGCTTCTATATATAGGAAGAAACATACCAAAAATTCATCATTATATGATAATAATGACATTAATATAAACACCTAAAATTAAGTACTGATAAAAACCTAAAATGAAGGTAATACCAACAATAACGTCAACCCCATAATATTTGCTAGATGATTTTGACTATTAATCCTATTTAATAGGTGAATGGGGAATTTGATAATGGCAGCTTCAGTAATTCTTAACAACATTGGGTTTTAATATTTACCCTATTTAATAGATTTGTTTATTTTGAATAAACCTAATTAATTGGTTTGGGTGTATATTAAAACACTCTTATGGATGGGTTTATTCTAAAAGGGGTGTGTGAATTTGGGTGTAGAATCAAATTCCCCTAATTTTTCCAAAGAACAATTTTCGAAGCATGATATAATTGCTTACGCTTGACATTTGTTTCTTCATCAAGGGTATCATCTTCTAAGTCAGAATCATCAGATACAATAATATTAAGAGAGGAAGTAAGAGCAAGATTTACCTCTTCACCATCTGATTGAGAGCCTTCATCACTATCACTCCAAGTAGATTTTAGAGCCTTGTTTCCACGCAAATTATACCTTTTATTGCCACAATCGGCAGCAAGGTGACCAATTCCACCACACTCAAAGCATTTAGGTTTGTTAGGCAAAATTTTCGAAGAGTTTCCAAAAGATTTTTTGTTTTTCAGAAAATTTTTGAACTCTTTTGTCAACAACGATAAATCCACATAATCATCATTCTTTTTAACAGAAGAGAAAGCAATATTTTTTACCTTTTTCTCGGGCTTGATCCTCATCTCAAAGGTTTTGAGATTACCTATCAGTTCGTCAAGAGAATAGGTGTCCAGGTCTTGAGTCTCCTCTATGGCAATTTGCTTGGCTTGAAATTTTGCAGGAAGAGCCCTGAGAAATTTCTTGACTATTCGATGCTCCTCAAATGGATCATCAAGACTACGACATTGGTTTGTCACATTGAGAAGTCGAGCGTGAAAATCATCAATTGATTCATCTTCCCCCATGGTCATGTTCTCAAATTCCAATACGAGTCTTTGAAGCTTCTAACCTCTAACCTTCTTGTTTCCCTCATAAGTAACCTGAAGTAGATCCCAAGCTTGTTTGGTTGTGTCACAGTGGCTAATTATCATCCTCTCTTTCTTGGACAAAGCTGTGAATAGTGAATTCCTTGCCTTAAAGTCACAAGTTCTATCACGAACTTCCTCTTCTGTCCATTCCTTCCTAGGTTTGAGAACCCTTGCAGAGGACCCTTCTACTTTCTTTGATTCTTCTGCCTTGGTTGGGTGTTCCCATCCATTCTCAACTATATTCCACATGTTTTCATCTTGAGAGTAGAGAAAAGCCCCCATCATAATCTTCCATTGTGAATAGTCTTCACCATCAAACAAAGGCGGACAATTTATAGAACTAGAGGCTCTGTTATATTCACGTTCCATCCTTGACCACGGATCAACTAAAAAAGCTTTAGAACCTGCTCTGATGCCAAGTGAAAATACAATGACAGAATATGATTTTCTGGAAAACGAGGATTGCAGTGCACTGATCAATCCTTACTGGGCAGCAGAAACCAAAATAACAAACTAAACACCAGATTTTGGTTACGCAGTGAAAACCTCAAGTATGAGATTAAAAACACTGCGGGGCTCTTACTCTTGAGAACCCAAAATAAAGATCATCATATTGAAAATGATATGTTCTTTTACAAATTTTGAATAGCACTAGCTCGGCTATAAGATTCACACAAAATCTAATACAAAGTTTGTCTTCCTTCTAGAACTCCTTCACTTGAATGATCTTCAAATCTTGTTCTTCTTTCTTCACAGTCTCCCTACTGATCTCGAGAGAGTATTATGCATATGAAACTATGATCACAAACACTTATACATGGACCAAGTGTTTTTACTCTTTGTGAAAACACAAACTCAAACAAACATGCAAGACTCAAACAAAAAATTCTTGCCTCTATCAAAGTCACCCTTTGCCGAGTATATTCCTGCAATATGTATACAACCAGCGGCAACACCTCAAAACTAAACAGAAACAACCCTAATTAGACTTCTATTAGGAAAGAGCTTCTATTCCAAGATATCCACAGAATCCTAGAATACATAGGACTTAAAAACTACCCTTTTATTTATCAGAGAAAATCTTTTAAGAATATAATTCCATAAAGCCCAAAACCACTTCCTAAAAACTGACTCCACATAAAGGGACTCTTTGTATGGGAATGCCAATACGACAGGTACAAGAGTTGTACCTACGGTCTCTCGAGCCTCCTGTTGTACCAATGTCTATATTCCGCTCTAGGAATAAGGTAATGATATTCTGGTATGAAGTTTTCTGATTACATTTATATATAATGTTCTTTCATTAAAAAAATACAAAAAGCTATGAAAAATTATGATATGTTAATGATTGAATAAAATAAAATACAAAATTAAAATAAAATACGGCCTAATGCAATAAGTAGTTTATATATTAAACTAATAACTACATAAAAAAAATATTAATACTAGAATTGAATAAGCTTGCAGGCTGGGCGTATAAGGTCGGGTCGGGCGGACTTTAATGGGCCGAGTTGCAAGCTAAGTCTGGGCTTTGAACCCTCCACCCTAGTCCTGCCCCATGCCTAACGGACAAGCCAAGTTTATTAGACTTAGGGCACGTTTACTTATTTGGAATGGGAGGGAATGATTACGGGGTAAAAACATTCCTGCGTTTACTAACACATAAAGGAATCGGAATGATTCTGGGTAAAAGAATTCTTACGCGTTTACTAACACATGAATGAATCAAAATGGATGCAGATCTCACCTCCTTATCAGGAATCGATTCCTGAATACTTAGGAATTTGATTACGAAGGGGGGAGATGAGTTTATGAATCAATCCTCCGGAATCAATACCGATTCATTTCTTTCCTCATTCCACTTGTCTCCGATTCATGATTATTTTCCATTTCAATTAAGTAAACGTGTCATTAGTTACAATCATTAAAATAGGCACTATAAATATTTATTGGACTTAAATTTAACCGCAAGTTATCAAATTGAAAATATTAAATAAAACAGATCATAAATTGTCAACATGATTGTTCATTTACAAAATTGATGCCACTTCTTGAAAATATAAAAACATTGCGGCTACAAGCTGATGTATCATCATCTCAAGAAAACACGATGTTCTGCTCACCAATATACGCAATTGTGGTGTTTACAATGAGGTAGTCCCATTGTGACAACGACTATGAACAATTTTGCAAGAGAAAATTACTAAATATTAAATTCATATATTTTTTCATCAATAATAAAAGTAAAATTTAAACATTTTGTTGGGGCGCAATTTTTTTTTTTTTTTGGTACAAATGGAGACACAAACAACAATCTGTATTAATTATTTAATTTATAAAACGGAGTACAAATGATAGATGCAATAATTTCATGAAAATGAAGATTAACAAAAATAATATTAAATACAAGAAGGGATTTAACTATTTTAACATAACGGAGACATAATTGAAAGCAAGGATCATCAAGTAAAGCAATGGCAATCAACCAAATAATAAAAATAGTAATCAATGGTATGACCGATCATGCAAATCCAATGTAAAAACTAAGATGAAATAATCCTACACAAATTCCAACATTTGAGGCTCTTTTAGTAAACCCCTTTTTATTTCATCTTTCTTTATTTTTTAATAGACTAAATACTGTTTAGTCCTTGAACTTTTACCTGAAAAACACTTCAGCCATTCGCCTTCTAATTTCACACGTTTAGTCATTGTACTCTCCAATTTTGAACCAATAGGTCCATTCCGTTACTCTCCGTCAAAAAACTTCGTTAAGTTGCTAACGTGGCAATCCTTACGGGTCAAAAAGTCTATAATACCCTCAGGTTTTTTTTTTCTTTCCTTAATTTATTTTTTTCTCTCTCTTTTAATTTTTTTTTTCTGCTTACCCTCTCTCCAAAACCCCCAACCTCCTCTCTCTCCCAACCATCAAAACCCAGGCCAAACAGCTCCATGCCCCAATCCTTACCGCCATCACCAACGCCACTACTCCGCCGCCGAAAACCATATCCGAAATTAAAATCCCCCACTTCTCCAATGGCGACCTGCAAAACCATATTCCATACTCCTCTTCTCAATCTCCGCTTCCTGTACTCTCTTCGACATGAGACAAAAACTTCAAATTACACTTCCATATCAACAAACAACAAATCTAATTCCATAATTGACCCATCAAATAACCCAATTTCTAACCAATATCAAAACTGGACCACTCTAATTGAACACACATGCAAAATCGGACTAACCATGGGATCGGTCATGGCCTTGGGGTTAGGCTTGGAATGGGAGAGATTGGCGCAGACGTTTTTGGCCTTGAAGCTCTGGTACCAAGCGAGAGTGGAGCAGACAAGAGAGAACGATTTGCCGGATCCGATGGGAGACTCGAGCAAGGCATGGCAATGGTCGTCCCAGACAGCTCGATCGAGAGTGGAGACGACTCTGCTCATGAACGCCTCTTGGGTTGCTTACGACTGGTACGGGAACTCGACGTCAATGCCTCTGATGGGCGGTAGAAGCTTTTTTGTTCCTAGGAACTCGACATCGATGCCTCCTCCACTGCTGGGTCCAAATCCATGCCCCAATCACCACCGCCATCACCAACGCTGCTACTCCGCCGCCCAAAACCTTGCTCCCCAAAAACAAGATCAAATCTTGTTCCTCCGTCACCCTTCCCAGAACCTCTGGAATTTCTAGAACGATCTCGATCGTTTGATTCGATCTCCACCATTTTATACCCACTCGTTGGGTGAGCCGATCTGAAGCAAAGGAGAGGGTAGAGCTCCACTGCCTTTCCCCGAGAAAACAGAGACCATAATCGCAGAGGAGAAGAGATAAAACGAAAGAAAGAAAAGAAGAAAAAGAAAAAAAATTAAAAAATAAAAATAAAAAGAGAAAAGAATAAATTTAAATAAGACGTGAGGGTATAATAGACTTTTTGACGCGTAAAGATTGCCACGTCAGCAACTTAACAGAGTTTTTGGACGAAAAGTAATGGAATGGACCTATTGGTTCAAAATTGGAGAGTATAAAGACTAAACGTGTGAAATTAGAAGGCGAAGGACTAAAGTGTTTTTCAGATAAAAGTTTAAGGACTAAACAGTATTTAGTCATTTTTTTTATTTTATTAAAATATATAGTATTTCATTAGTAAAACTTACAAGAGCAATTAAAAGTTTGAGTGAGCGACCTCATTAAAATCTTAAAGTAAATCCAGTAGGACGAACCTTAAACAATTAAAGAACATTCCCTAGTACAAACATAGAAAAAAAAAGTTCTACATGGTTTAATTTGTAGCCCTTTTAGCCTATAATCAATAAAGAACTATGTTATCTAACTATGAAGGAATGATCATACAGGCCTAGATGATAGATCATGTTGTTAGAATCATGAGGCAAATATGTGTCCTGATATATATTTTTGAATCAAGGAAATAGTATATTCATCACAAGCCAGAATAGGCCGTTACATACTCTTTTACTGTCATTTAAGGACATTGACAAATAAGAAAATAGTGGTAGTACCCACAAG
Source organism: Rosa rugosa (assembly GCF_958449725.1). Lineage (NCBI taxonomy): Eukaryota > Viridiplantae > Streptophyta > Magnoliopsida > Rosales > Rosaceae > Rosa > Rosa rugosa. The sequence continues at coordinate 31,362,567 of NC_084825.1, forward strand.
TGGTACATAAAAATAGACCTACTCATTGTACATTTAAATAGTAGAGGTAGCGGGGACCCTCCTTTGGTTTTACTCCAGAGGCGCTAGAGATACATAGAGTGCACATCGGTGCTTAGCTTCGTAAATACAAGAAATTTATTGTAATTAGATAAAAACTAAAAACATAGGGATGGGCCTAGGGCAAAACACCCCAGCCCAAATTACGCCCCAAAGGGCAATCCCAAGAGAATGGGCCCAGCAGAGAGTTGAACCGTGCCCGCCACCATCCTTAACCCCAGTGCCGATCACGCTGTCAGACCTACAGCCACCGCGACCCCACACGAAACATATCAAAATCGCGCAGTCACGTCGCCACCACGATTGGTACATATCCATCACAGCCACGCCACCCCAGCGATCCTTCCAGACCGCCAAAGCCTCGCCGCCACACCGATCCACCATAGCCACGCCATCCCCAGTTCTGGAAATCTCCTGACGAAGCCCTCGCCGCCACAGGTCATGGAAGCGCTCGACGATACCCACCATCCCTGCAGAATCCGACTGGCCCGGACCCCTCTGCCAAACTCTGAGCCACACCCCATTCATGAGACTATCTGGCAATAGCTTTCAAGACCCGCCCGGCAGCAGCCCAAATCGACATAGCCAAACGCTAATGAGCGCTGCGGGACGAGAAGAAAATCAGGAAAACCTAGACGCAATAAGAGTTTTCTGGAGCAAACCCGAGAGAGTTTTTAATAACCTATGTGCACTGATATATGTAGTGATTATTCATTACTTAATATTATAGTGTGTCTATATATATATATATATATATATATATATATATATATATATATATATATATAGACACACACACACACACGGACGCGTTCCAAAGAGGACGTCCGCACTTTCGCTAAAGTGCGGACGACGGCGCTGCAGCCCAACCCAGGCCAAGACGGCGCGGCGAGGCTTGCCGGAGGGAGGCCAGGGGTCGTGCGGAGGGGTCTGCGGTCGAGTGGAGTCGCCGGCGACAGGTTTTCCGATGCTGCACAGAACCTGCAGTTGCAGGTGAGGTGGCTGCCCAGAAACCGGCAACCCCGACCTCCTCCGACCTCGAACGGTGCCCAGAAGCCGTCTGGGATGCTTCCGGCCTCCTTCCGGCCCGATTCGCGCCGCCATCAACGCCTGAGCTGGGCTGCAGCGCCGGAGTCCGCGCTTTAGCGAAGTGCGGACGTCCGCTTCAGAACCCACCTGTATGTATGTGTATATATATATATATCTTCAAGTCTCTATATATAGCTGGAAAAAAATATATTGTCCAAAAAAATAACTACGAGATTATATAAAAAAAATTTGGGTAGAATACATTTTAAAGTTATTCTAACCCATTGGTTAACCAATACACCTATTACTTTAATAATATATATATATATATATATATAATGTTGACGTATCTCCACTTTGTAATGTTGGCTTATTCAGTTGTAGTTTTCTGTTTGTTAGTATGTACATCCATAATCACAATTGTACAGGAAGTCTTGAATCATTCTTTTTGCAAGTTAAGAATAGTTTAGCGGGACTTTAGCCATGAATATATCGTATATCGATATTGATCGATTATACATTCTTTTTGTCTCTCAATTTTTTTTGTTTTTATAGCTAAACAATTCAAAAGGATTAATTAGACAAGAATTTGAAAAGGAAAGTAACCAGATCTTGCTCTCGATCGATGATCTCTCATTACATGCATGTGCCAAGCCGAGGCATTATAATTTGCTGCATGAAAATTAACTTGAAGTAGTGGTCAAGCATGAAACCAAGGACGTGAAGGCTAATGCAATAATCTTTATGCATTACAAATAAGAAGTCATATTGATATGTATTTATCATATGTTGGATTAAGTACACTGATGATGAAGAAGACAATTTTGACAGCCTACAATAATTAAAGAATTGAAGACAGATTAGTACTGGGGGACAATACAATGAGGACACACTGAATTTGATTGGACAAGTCAATACATAAAATACCAAAACATTATATAATTCTATTCACCTAAAATATCATTACTGATGAATAAGGTAGGCTGCTTTTGGCATTGTCCAAGAAGACCTGGCCAAGTCCAAAAAAGCTAGCTAAACGATCATATGAAAATAGATCAAAATTCAGAAGTGATATCTGCATAAGTCTCTCGCGTGTACAATCCTCTAAATTGATCTTGTAAGGATAAAAAATGTCTTAAATAAAACTGTAACAAAATAGTAAAGAACTTGGTGAAACAAGCTAGCCTAGCTAGTGTTACAAACTTACAATTCCTTTCAATCATGCTCTAGAAAGAATGACCTAGAAGTCATCCAATTGAAGGAAAAATGATCAGTTTCCGAAGTAGAAATTGTTTAGCTCGAGAGACCCCTTATATTGATCCATCACAGAATCACAGATGATTAAAAGACATGTAGAAGAATATACATCACACATCCAAAAAAATAATGAAATAAGAAAAAAAATATATAGTTAGTTCATTTTTAAAAGTAACGAGCCCGTTACTTATTACCATTTGCAAACGAAATATCCGTTTTGTGGCTATTGATAGGTTGATACATCTACAGACTAGTTTTCCTTTATAATTTGAGTTCAAGTGTGTATTGTATGTCACTAATCCAATTCGATGAAGAAAGGAATAGTATTGATCGAATTTCTCAAGCTTAATATATAGACATGTGGATAATGTAATCAGAGTTCGTAGAAGACCACCTTCTCTCAATTCTCAACTCCTCTCAAGTACCTAACCCATAATCCATTAAGGCATGAAACACTTCATCCATCGAGAACAGTGAAACAGACCCCTAAAGGGTGAAACATAGATCAATAGGCTTTTAGTCGTCTGCCTATCTTTTTAAGTATATAGGCTGCTTCAAAGTTCACACACCACGGCCTTGAAAAGAAAGAGATCGACCGAGTTGCTTTCGTTTTGCTGTGTATAGACTGTTTTGGAGATGGGTTTCTATCCAAATATATGAGAAGAGATCTGTCAGTAGCTCTCTGCATGTACTCATTTCCCCTCTGTACAACCCCTTTACTTCCCCATAAAACATGAAGGGACGTGAACGTGGTATTATTGCTAGGGTACGTGAGCAAGACGACTACGTAGCTCGACAGCAATGGAAACCCTAAGGGCATTGCAGGAATAATTAGACAGAACAATGGGCGGTTTTCTGTACGGATTGTGCAGACAAAGATTGAACTGTGGCTGGTAAGGTGGGAAGGAAAGGGGGGACATGCTTAGGTAATTGGCTGGAACTTGTTTGAGAAAACCATGATTTGGGCATGTCAAGAGAGAAGAGGACTTAATTTATCTGATCTGATCTGCCTCCATGTGATTGTTCAATGTTCACGACAACTTCTTCTGATCAAAATCCTCGTTCCATATACATATGAAGTGTAAAGTGAACATCTTGAGCCCCTTTTTTCTCTTGCCAGTGCTTTAGTGTTTTCTATTCAAAAACCTGATTCATACTTTGTTATATGTAGCAAGCAGCTACCTAGACCTCTCTTCTTACACACAATTATGTGGTTTTGGGGATAGCTAAAAGGAAATGTGCAAGTGATATTGTTCTTTTCTCTCCTCCCAAGCTAGATAACCTACAACTCGAGAAACACACATGTACAAGAATTGCATATTTGCAAACCCACCCAAGACCATCATAACAAATTTTAAGCTCAAGAAAAGCAGTAGTTTCAAGCTTAAAAATATCTTTTAATGAGTTATAGTGAATCTGAATTATTGTCTTGTTATATATAGTTGAGATCCCATGCATCCTCAACCTAACCTTCCACATACCTAATTAAATAATTAAATTAAAGCGGATGGCCATACACTCGTTTATCTAAGAAATGGGTCAAATTAAGACTCGTTTAGCCATTTTTGATAGGACTGTCAATGGGTCGTGTCGGGTCAAGGTATTTGTTGTGTCGCAAGATATAAACCCAAACTCAACCCATTTAATAATCGTGTCAAAAATTTAAACCAAAACACAACCTATTTATTAAACGGGTTACCTGTTTCCAATCCATTTAACCCATTTAATAAATATGTCGTGTTTTATTAGACAAAATGACTCATTTAAGCATTAACAATGGGACCCATTTAATTAAAAAAATGCATAAATTGATTAAATTTACTAAAAATTCCACAAGACGAAAAATATAAATAATTATATATAATTCATAAATAATTAAATCCAATAATTAAAAAGCAAAATATTTCAAATTGTCTAATCCTATGATCAAATACTCCGAACGTCCAAAATTTCAAGAAGAAACATAGCACAATCGGGTTATACGGGTTCACGTCGTGTTTGCGGGTTGACCCGTGGCCGACCCATTTATTAAATGGGTCATGGCGGGTTGACCCACCACTGACCCACTTTTTAATCGTGCGGGTTCAACCCGCTTTATTTTGTGCGGGTTTCGAGTCGTGTTATCGGATCGTGTTGGAATTGACAGCCCTAATTTTTTATTATTACTACGTACTAATATTAGGTTCTATCATCCGCACGAAAATGTTCACATGGTCAGTTATTGACCAAGGAAATAATGCTCAACCACCCTTGAATGTAAATCCAATGGCAGGGAGAATTATTATTAAGTTGAGGTGTTTTGTTTTCCACCCTTGGATGTAAATCTAAGGGTTATTGAGCATAAATTATTTGGTCAGCAACTGACCAGGTGAACACCACTGATCATCCGCATTAGTATTTAGTGTTTAGTATTAATGTTACTAAACAGTTTTCGATTTAGCCGGTATCTTTGTAAATATAAGTAGACAGCATTTAGTTATTAACTAAATTAAGCACAATTCCTCATTAAATACAACTTTTTTTTTTTTTTTTGGCAAAGGGGAAATACAACGCCCCCATCATTAGTATGATTAGACTTGGCTCAGACAGTCAGATGTAAAACTTTGTTAACATCATATGAAATTACATTAGATATAAACTAAGCTCTCAATCTAGATCTTCATTTTTGTACGTATATGTATATCATCATGAACTTTCACCATCTTTGACCTTCAATTTTTCGGTACGCAGCAATATTTGATCGCTTGGAAATATTATAGCGGAAGATTATTGTTTTTATAAGCTAGTTTTTTATTGGTTCTTCTTCACACTTCGTCACTTTCTTAGCATGATTGAAAAATTTAACTACAATATTTAGCATGTAGATGTTGTTTGGAAGTTTTTGTAGGGCGGCAGGATTGGGACTAAAGTTTTTGTTTCCAAGCCAAAATTCTGTGATAGAAAAAAGAAAGGTGGATTTGTGCATGTATCATATAAGAGTGGTGGAGAGTGATCAATTAATCTAGATCTGTTCTATTTGTTAACATGTCTATGATTTGTACTTGCTTATTATTGTTGTTTAGTGAAACCTTAAAAAAGAACATCAATTATATAAAACCTTCTTTTCGTTGATGACATCAATTATGGGCAATAATTGGGTTAGATGTTATCCAGCATCCTGCATCCAACAACTTCAAGCAAGATGGAAAGATGGATAGAAGATGATTTAGGAAATAAGATGAGGCGGGCTAGTGGATAGAAGATGATTTTTCTTTGGGAGAGTGATGTGTTTCTGATAGTTTATAAGCGCACTACAAAGTGAGCTTTAGTATGTTCTTAGTGAATCATATCAAGTTTAGAGTTTGACCAGTTTACGGTTCAAATTTGATGTATGTACTATTTTGGACTTCAGCTTTGAATCCTTTGATCAATGAAAATTAATTGGTTATCAAGAAAAAAAAAATGATGATAAAACCTAACCTTTCTTACATTTCAAAATTCAAATTAACCAATTCTGTAACTATATCAGCAATTTTCAGTTGTAGTGTCTACGAATTTATTAATCATCAAAATATAACATGCATAGTATAAAACTAACATCAATAACATTAGCTTTGCTTACTTCCAATAATTCCCTAAGTCTTTTAGGGACCAATGCACTTTTTGTGCTTCTAGCGGATCTTCTGGAGTAGTACCGAAGGAAGATTCATGCTATTTCGAATGTATTTAATGTCAAATGAGTGCCTTAGTTTATACGTATCATTGTGGGTACTAGCACAACGTCTTGCCTACCCCTAATTGGTAGCAGGAGGGCAGTGGTGGAGCCAGAAATAGATTGCAACTGGGGCACTAAAAAGTTAAAAAAAAATTGAAACTTAAACTTAAAAAAAAAAGAAATAAAAAAAAATTAGCATATTGCTGCTACTAATATTCAAACCAGGGAAAAAATTGAAACTTAAACTTAAAAAAAAAAAGAAATAAAAAAATTAGCATATTGCTGCTACTAATATTCAAACCAGGGACCAGCCTAACAGGCTAATATGTCTCCTACCACTATTGCAGAACAACACTTTATGTTATTATGAAGGGAAAAAAATAAAAAACAGTACCTAACCTATGGCCGACTCCGAATTTCTGTACCCAAATTTTCAAAACTATCACTTTGGTACCTGAAGTTCGGACCCCGACTCAACTTTAGTACCTAGAACACTGTTGGCCGTTGCGGAGTTAGTCAACTGTCAAACTTTGAGGGGTATTTTCGTCCTTTCACTAAATTTCTTCTTCTTCCTCAAGCTCTCTTCATCTTCTTCTTCCTCCTAACTCTGTCATCATCTTCTCCAGACCATTGGCAAAAGAATGAAACCCATAATTGGGGCAAATTAACTTCATTTCTTGGATCTGATCAGGCATCACCCATCTTTCTCTCTTTTTTTCTTTTCTTTGGGCTGGGTCACAATTTTTTTTTTTTTTTTTTTTTTTTTTCCACTCTTTCTCTCTTCTTCCTTTTTTCTTTTCACTCTTCTTCTTCCTTCGCCTGCTGGTAGATCGAGGGTGGGCGCTGGTGGGTAGGCTGTTGGCTTGCTGCGCTGGGTGGGCTGCTAATGCTGGGGCAATAGCGCGGAGGGAGATGTACGCACAGAGGGAGGGGCTAGGCGATGCGCAAGGCGAGGCTGGGCAGCGCTCGGCCTGGTGTGCTGGTCTGGCCGGCTGTGGGGCTTCGCGGCAGGGGTTGTGGCGCCGGGGGGGGGGGGGGGGGGGTGGGGGCTGGGCTGGAGAGGAGGAGGCGCGGGGCTGCTGGAAGATTTTTTTTTTTTTTTGGTCGTTGATAATGGTTAGAGAGAGAGCGAAGAAGAGGTAAAAAAAAAAACAATATATATATATAAATAATGAATTAAATATGAAAAGACGAAATTACCCTTCAATATATGCCACTTGTCAGACGCCGTTACTGAGTTAACGGCCTCAGGTACTAAAGTTGGGTCGGGGTCCGAACTTCTGGTACCAAAGTGATAGTTTTGAAAATTTGGGTACAGAAATTCGGAGTCGGCCATAGGTTGAGTACTGTTTGTATTTTTTTCCCTATTATGAAACCAGATAATATATATCTTTCAAAATCTCACTGGGGCACGGGACCCATTGTGCCCCTATGTGGCTCCGCTTGTGCAGGAAGGTATGTAATGGTCATTCTAACTTGTGATCAATATAGTGACCTTTTGCCTTGATTCAAAAAAATAAAATAAATAAATAAATAAAACTAACATCAAAGAAATAAAAGAAAATCAATAAAACCATTACGGGGACACCGAAGCCAATTAGTTTCATGATGCTAGGTCTCTGTGCAGCTACTCGCTCAACAATTGAGCAGGTTCCGGCTTAAGGTGGAGATAAATGCCAATGCACCTGTGACAGAGATGAGTTTGTGGAGATGCCTCGTATTACGGGTGTCAAAAGGACAGTGTCAATGACGTCGGTTCCTTACTGCAAGCGGACTAGGAGCATCGATGCAACGATGCCAGTGCCTATGGAGCTGGATTTTGAGCCAAAGTAATCTCTTCCGATTGAGAATAATGTGTTGAAGGTGTCTCCGACAAAGAAGGCTAGAGTTGGTCGTCCCTTGAGCAGTAAGAATAAGCCCAAATGGAGTGGCAAAGAAGTTGAGCTTGGACACCAAGAAGCCTAAGAGAAAATTCAAAGCTACTCAATCAGGCTGAGGTGAATGACAGAGTGACAAACTGATGGTGGTGGATTTAACAGAGGGAGAGGGGACTATCCCTTCTAATTAAAGTCTTTCTTTTCTAAGGTTAGACTAATTGAGGCTATAACTCGAATTGTTCGGTATTTGGCCTTGGTATCGTCCGGTTCTTTGATTATCTGAGCTTAATCTGAGGGTAATGTTATGTTAGGGTTGTTGAGCCCTAGTCAGTGGTACAATTCTGACGTAGCCCCCTTGGGGTGGATCCTAGTATAATATTTGATAATATATTGGAGTGACGTCATTTAAAAAAAAATTATATATATATAAACCATTACCCATACCTGATGCATATAAAAAAGATAGATAAGAATTAGACATTAATCTAACAATATCTTTCTATCAATTGCCTTTATTGTGGTAATCGACATTCAACGTATCTAGTTATCCAAGGCAAAATGATCTAATCAATATGTCCTTGTATTATTCTCTTTAGAATTGAACACAATTACACCCATGGTAATAGCTGAACTAAAGTCTAGTTTTTTTTTGTTGTTTAGCTTCTTCTAATATTTTAATAGTCGACATATACTCTTATTTAAATTTCTTGCTATTCATACCATAGCTTTACCCATTTTTTTTGTCCATTTGTATTGAAATTCCTATTGTATTCCCTGAAGTTGATATAAAACACTGATGCTAATAATAAAACTCGTGAAGCTGATCATGCAAATCAAGTCATCATGACCACTCATGGAATACAGTTCTTTACAAACTCAGGAAGATAAAATGCAAAAAAAATTCGTGCCATTCTCTTCACACTGCCTATGATTTTAGGTTATTTGGGTATAGAACCTTGATGATTTTGTTAATTTTAATTATTATTTTTTTTCGGTTACATAATTTTAATTTTTTTCCTTCCCTTTTCTTCCTTTTTGTGGGTAATTTTCTTGTAATAATTCTGGGTCGAGGCCTCGTGACCCATGAACCGGCTTCCAGTGTACTGCCTTTCAGGGCCTTAGAAAAGCCAATCCAACATTATATAAGGTGTGGGTTATTGTCTAGGATTTAGGCTTATCATACCCACATTTAATTTGGGCCGACTTCTTACCCACATCCTATATTTCTCTTACCCACAGGGAAAAAAAAAGAAAGAAGAAATTTATCTCCACCAGTCTAACCCCACATTTGGAAGGGAAAAAGAAGCCTTCAAAATTATAAAAATTATTATTTCTCTATTTCAAATCTTAAGTTTTTTGACAACTTATTTCAAATCATAACTTAGGTCCTGAAATTTTCAATCAATGCATATATATAAACCGATTTTACCATCAAGTACAAAAGCTCCAGCTCAACTTTGTAGATCCATTCGTTACATTTTGTGTAATTATTGTAAAAAAATGGATGATAAAACAGTAGAAAAAAAGGATGGTAACAGGAAGGGGAAATAGAGTTGCTAGTGGCAGTTTTTGTAATCATTGTTATTCTTATTGTTAGGTTGTTGAGGGGTGACATAAATGATCAAAAGTCACTTTTTTATTACCTAAAGTATCATGAGGCACATCCAAGCGACTTTTTTCATTTCCCCTATTAAATAACTTAGATGTGTTGAAGTTTTGTATATCCAAAGAGTAAAAAAACTATGATTCATCTTGATTTTCTTCAAACTTTATGTTCTAGAAGTCATCTACTACATGTAGGTACTAAAAATTTTCAAATATCAATCTGTATTTTTCATTACATTTCATGTTAAACACATACGTTTTGAATTATATAATTTGCCGTTTTCATATTTTATGATCGAATTTTTCAAAGTATTTTGTCACCAAAACTTGCCGAATTATTCACGAATGTATTTTTAACGTTGAATTCCCGTCCGTAATATTACTAACTATGCTCACGGGTGAGCCATTAACTCATTATTATAAATTATTAAAATTCATATATCTAATCTCTTTCGCTAAAAAAAAAAAAAAGGCGTTGGGCTTCAACCCAATCCTTGCCACCGGCCTACCGCAAAACAAAAACAAAGAGCAGAACCCAACTTCCCTTTTATTTCGACATGGCAAGATCCCATTGGTCAATCCTGCCTTAGCGGACCAAACATCACCGGCCGAAAGACCAAAACAAACCCACTATCATACATAAGCAACCTCTTCGTTCATTTCATCCTCCAAGCCAAGAAGAAACAGATTGTCAGTGACTTCTACTCTTCTCCAATCTTTATCCGTAAGTTTTCCTTCATTTCTTCTCCTTTTAATTTTGGGGTTCTTTTTCTTTTTTCTGATTTATAATCTGTATAAGTTTTAGTTGAGAATAGCTTTTTGTCTGCGTCACAAAATTTCTCAGCATCAGAGAAGGGATTTGGTAAAGATCGGTTCCTTATGTTATGGGATTAACTGATTTATCTGAAATTGATTGTGATCGTTCTGGGTTTTGGGCCATGTTTTGATGAATTCACAGTTTTTATGATCATTTGTATGGTTGCGTGTGTGTGTGTATATTCTAAAGTTTGCTGCTTTGGTCATTGTTCTTATGAAATTGTCAACCTTTTGTTGCTTGTTAAATTGAGAGACTGCAAATTGGGTTTGTTCTGTTGTCAATTTGGTATAGGTTTGCCATTAAAGTTTGGTCCTTGTTATGCAGTTGATTCAAGAAACATGACGAAAAGCACCTTTAAGCAAGCACACGAGTTTGGTAAGTCTGGGTGTTGGTCTCGCTGTATTTTTTATGTTATATTGGAAGCTATTTCATGTATGTTAGTTTTATCAATTGAAATTTGTGGCTGTGTCTAAGAAATGAGATGTATAAAGGTGTTGTGTCCTTTCTATGCAGAGAAGAGGCGTGCTGAGGCCTCGAGGATTAGAGAGAAGTACCCAGATAGAATTCCAGTAAGGACTAAGCTATGTTGTGAAAATTATGTGCTTTTATTCTTAATCTGTTCTTTGTGTGTCCAAATTTTTCTAGTAGCTTGCTAATCATTAATGTTTGTTATTCTGATTCTTTACTGTTTTTCTTTTTCATTCCCCTGTTTTAAGATTTGAGTGGTTCAGCAAATTTTATATATTAGGTTCGGTTACATCACACATAATTCGCCTCACAACATTGGAGTATTTCCTTCTTCTATTTTTTTTAATAAAAATTTCAGCGATCACATGTTAGCACCGTAGGTTAATTTGTGAGTACCTTGCCTGTATATAAAATGTTAGATATTACCGTATTACTGTCCCAAGTTATACAAGATGTTTTAGTGTGGTCAAGTTCTTTTTTGTTTTGTGTTTAATAGAGTTGTAAAAGTTATTATATGGCTTTCTTGAGATTGTGAATGTGACACTAAATGGTCGAATGCGCTGAAAGAAGGTTAATACTCGCTGGACCTACAGCAGTCATGATCAAGTTTGAAAAATATCTTTGGTTACACGTCAACAAGCATTGAAGAAATTGTAATGGTCAGAGGAGAAGTTTTCATTAAGGAGTATTGTCACCTGTTATTTTTATATTGATTATTAAATTAAATTATTCTTTTCTTGGAATATGGGATAACAGTACTGGTGCGTTGCTGTCGCTTGACATGAGAAGTAATTTGTTGATGTTCTGTTTTGTAATTTGGTGTTGCCTTAGTGCTATGAGATGATTATTTAGACTAGTATCACTGAAAATCATCTAACATAGGAAATGTCTTTGCTTTGTCAAACTGGTAATGAGACCTGAATTTACTTTTTCTTTCAATTAAGCATGAACAATGTTATATTGTTGCTTTGTTTTCTCCATCAACAGCAATATAACCAAACTGTAGCTAGAATGTAATGCTTTGTTCCTCGGGTGTTTTATGGAATGTTGGAGCATTGGATTGGGGATGCTTAGTTACCATTACATATAGTGACTTTATGAACCACAACTATCAATTTTATCCATTAATGTTTTCTGTTGTGCTTAAGGTGATTGTGGAGAAGGCAGAGAGAAGTGATATTCCCAACATTGACAAGAAAAAGTAAGCACCACTTCCATCACTACCTGTAATTCTAATGAGCTATATGGGTTTGTTGAAGCTCGTAAAATTTCGTTATTATAGATTTGACAATATTTGAGGTTTTCGCAAACCCTCTCCGGGTTTTGAACTTGAAATATTTTGTTCACTCCCTCTTCTTAAAGGGGGAAGAGTTGTCATGGCTATGTCAATGTTTGTGAAGAGGACTCACTCCGGTTTTCACTTTAGCTGTTTCATTGTGGACTCTTTTTTTTATTTTTGTTTGTGTTTTTTACTGTACCATAATTACTGAGAGAACACATTACTACCTAGGAACAATATCATTGCTAAACTGCGTGAATAGTTCTATAGATATTGGTGACCTGATTATCTACATGGCAGATACCTAGTACCAGCTGATTTGACTGTTGGTCAATTTGTCTATGTCATCCGCAAGAGAATCAAACTGAGTGCAGAAAAGGCCATCTTCATATTTGTGGACAATGTCCTCCCACCTACAGGTATCTACTGCAACTTGAACATCAGAGGGAGGGAGGGAGGGAGGGAGGGAGGGGGGAGAGGAGAGAAGTTAATGAGATACTGAATTTAAATAGTTTTGTTCCTGGTTGTAGTCTGAAGTTAGTTGGAAAGATATTCAATAAGATTCTGGGATATTTAAACTATTGCAATAATACTTCAAGAATTTGCAACTCTCTCTTTCTTTCCTGGAAATAGTGAGAAGATGCCGGGTGGTTTAATCTTTACAATAGTATTTGCAATTTGATCATAGTAAGTGTTTTGAATTATGATATCATATCTACTTTTTCTAAAAGATTGAGAAGATTCTGTTAAATCCTTTTGCAGGAGCAGTAATGTCTACTATCTATGATGAAAAGAAGGATGGTGATGGATTTCTATACGTTTCATACAGTGGTGAAAACACATTCGGGTAGCAGATGGGATGTCACCTGATTTGTTTATCATCTTTATATTTATCTCCAGTGTTCAGTTGTCTTCAATCAACAGCACTCTCCTTAATTTATAAACATGGTTTGTTTCTCTGTACAGTAAGTTTGTGTATATAGCTTTTCCGCAAAATATAAGATGACATTGTAATGAATAATTCCTTATTCTCAAGTTCTTTTCCCTCCAAGAAAATATTGCAGGAGTGTGGATATGTTAAAATGATCACTCTGCTTGGTTCACACTTGATACATAAGAAAGGGAATGAGCATTCTGATTCCCCTAAAACTGGATAAGCAATCTCAAGTTGAAAGGTTGGAATGTCCATTTGGACCATTTCTGCCCTAGAACTATCCTTTCCCCGAACTTTGGATGCAACTCCCAAGACTTGGGACTCGGACTTTGAAGTTCGAGGCTGGATCATTAGTGCAAGTGTACATGTGTACGTAGCTCCAGTGCTCCGCATGTGCTTCTCTGGAATACAAAGGATGGAATTCTCTGTTGTATTCTATTTCCTCGAGTGTCGTTGGTTCTAACGGTTTCAATAGTTTTAGCAATTGGATTTCCAACCTCAGCCCACCAATGCCATCCAGAGCAGCCATTGAAACCAGGGTCAAGCATCATTTCCCAGCAAGTGAACTTTGTGAAAATCAAGCCAAGCCTACCGGACCAAAAACCTCTCTCCTTCCACTTGAACCACAACAACCGATACACCAGAATCCTTATCAGACCAACCCTCACCGGTCAATCTAGTACATGTAACCCTCCATAGCCACCAAGACTCGATGATGAGAAATCTCTGATCACTATTGACACATATCTAGTTGGTACATCTATATGGATTTGATACATTATAACGAAAGTTTTCACTTCGAAAACATGGGATGAGTTCTTAGCTCGGGTAGTTGCATGTAACATTTATTTCTCGACATGAGCATGCAATGAATGAAGTAAACACACAGAAAACATCTAATCTCCATTCCTAACATTCCAAAATCAAACTGTATTGTATAATACAAAATCTAGTCTACATCGTATCTGCTACATTTTACAGTTGGGGATGAAGATCCAGTTGGTTAGTGCCGTAACTCAAGTCCACAAGAGAGAGAGATGTTCAACCGGACTGCTTGGGGCGGCCACCACCTGGGTGATTGACTATGTCACATGGGTGATCGCCACGTGTCGAGGTTGGCCGGTAATGGCGGTTAAGGGGCATTTTGTCGTGTTCCTTGCTAGGGGAACAAGGCAGGGATGGTCCACGCTGCCCCTGTCGATCTGCTGTCCCCACACCATGGTAGATCCCACACGAGGGGCATGTTCGGCTGTTCCTTATTCTTCTCCCATCTCAAGAACTGTGCCATTGCCCTAATTTCCGTCTCCATTGCTTTCTTTACGGCTTCTACGTACTTACCTTGCCCTAGGGCTGAAGCATTCATACAAAGAGGGAAGAAACTAGGGTTTAAGCATTATGCTCGACATGTTAAATCTCTTTTGTTGTGACTTACTCGCAAAATTTCTTGTAACACTTGCTTTATTTTCTCTTTTTGTTCTTATTTTTGATGTCATATCGATTAGTTTTTAGTTGTTTTGACGGTTAATTAGAAATAAAGGACACTTTTAAAAAATTTGATCTTGTCTGAGTTCTCGAGACTGCCCTAATAGAGAATTGAATGACAATTTGGTGTAATGAGTTTGTTCACCCGGTCATTAACTGACCAAAGAAACTATGTTCAACAATTTTTAAATTTACATTTAAAAGTTAAAAACAAAATAATTCTTTACACCATTGAATTTACATACAAGGGTGGTTGACACCACTATTGATATAGGTGGTCACCAATGTGTCAATTTCAAACTCCACGTCACTATTTCGATTATTGGATACATTATGCAGTGTATCTAAAGAAAAATACCTTAAATTGATCAAACAAAAGTACCACAGTTACTCCGATTAATTTTACAGGTTCTTTCGCCATTCACTTTTTTGTTTTTCTCCTTCTTTTGATAGCAGTCTGCTACTGTTGCTTAATTAGCTGGGTGATTATAGGGATGATTATAATATCTAATTAACTATAGAATATAATCAAGTTGCTCCAAAAGTTTCCTTACTGATCGGAAAGACGGAAACTATAATACTTAGGTACGTTCATCGATTAATATTGATGTAAATTAACAGATTAGGGCATGTATAGACCTAGCTAGGTCGGATATTAAGCAACTATTCTCGTTTAGTTTAGTTTTTTATTTATTTATTTATTTTTATTATTTTTTTAAGGAAATCGGAATCAGGTTCCATTCAATATATCAACGACCTCACTCAGTCAAGCTAGGGATCCGAAAATCCCACATAATACAACTCAATGCCCAAAAATAGACTGCATAAAGTAGAAATACCAAAAAAGAAAAGCTAACCAAACAAAACCTAAAACATAAAAAAAACTCTGACCTCCATCCCACCCAAAATCATAGCAACTGAATTGACAAGCTTTGATGCCCAAAGACCTCATTGGTGTACATCTCTACCCATCAACCAGCCCACAGCTACAACACAAGGCAGTAGGAGATAAGAGCAGAGCGAAGCTCAATTATTCAAATAGAAATAAAAAACAACTAAAAAAACAAAGACCTACACCACCCTGAATAAAGCAGCTAACATGGAGGCATTAACGCCTAAGACCCATTGGTATACATCTCTGCAACCATCCTAGCTAGCACGCACTTTAACACAGGGAAGTGTAGGGCCTCAACACCTAACCCTCCTGGGAAGGGGACTCATCCCTTTCACTGCGGGACTCCCATATCCTGTTGCTGCAAGCTTAGGTTTGTTCCGCCGACCACGAGGTCTACCCTTATTCGGGACTTTCTCAACAAAGGTAATCGGTACATCCACTAACGCCTCTGGCTGCACCTCCATAGGGACAATCGCTTTCAGACGCTTCCCATCTAGAACATAATCATCCTCACGCTGCTTTCGAATGCCCAACACACTAGCATGCTCCCCAAAAGAAGCAGGCCCAGTCAACCTCCTTGGCTCAGTCAAAGACTCAAGGTCCAGCTGCTCCCTTGGTCCACTGCCACGTGTCGCAGCAGGAGACCCTAATTCAAAATTAGGGTTCCCACCGAGAAAGTTGCTGTAGCCCCAGACCTAGGTCGCGCCGCCTCTGTTTTTTGACCTGCAGCAATCACCGACACCAGCCTATCCATCTTCGACGAACCTCTAGCTTTCCTGGCCACCGCCGAAGGCCCTCTTGTCAAACCCAGATCAAGTGCGATCACAGACGGCGACACTAGCTCCAGACCCGATCCAACTCGGCCTCAGAATCCACCACCAGACCCGGCGCCGCCACAGCCTCCATCAGCCCATGTCGCAGCCTCCCTCAGCATGACCAAAGTAGCCACAACCCGTGCAAATTCCATGACACTTCTCGTACCTGAGCTTGACGTCCACCGATACCTCCGGTGAGAAACAGAAGGTGCGCTTAGCCCAAATCCGGCGACGATGTCGTGAAGCACTCTAATCCTCTAGACAACGTCCTTCTTTTTCAGAGCCGCCTGATCATAGCGAACAAACCTCCCCAAAGCATTCGATTAGGGTTAGGGCTTTAGCATTGTGTATGGCTACACGCAAGCCTTTGATCGCCACCCACACCTCGATAAAATGCAGTGGCGTGTCTTCAAGGGCTCTGATACCATCATAGTCCGCTAATAGCAGCATGGAATTGCGATAGTACCAGGTTCCACCAGTAAGCACTCTATCCTTCTCCTCCTGATCCTTGAATTAGAAGACGAGAAATCCTCCCTCCTCTTGTCGGATCAGAACTCTCTCCTTCAAGCCCCAGATGCTGGAGATCGCCGTCGAGAGCGACGGGATCTGTTTGGACCCAAAATGAGCATTTTGGCCTGACAAGGCGTGTCTTGGAGAAATTGAGCCAAAGTTAGTGGCTCAAGCTATATATTGTCGACAAGTTCGAAATATATTATTTAGAGGCTAAATAAAGCCTACTATGGAAGATTATGCGAGCTGCAAGAAAAGGAAATGATGGAAACATGGAAATGAAAAGTCAACTTTAGCACATTTTCCTACTTCGGCTAGGAGAAACCGAGCTAAACAAGGAAGGAGGGGCGTCAGACTAACCAAATGAAATCCAAATGAGCTAAAACTTTCCAGATTAATTCTAGACAGCCCAAGGATCATTTCTTATGAAGAGTGCCAGAGCTATTTTTGAGTGGAAGAGCTTCAAACAATCAGTCCAATTTTCTGCAGAAGCAAAACTGGAAAACTGGACCTGTAAGAGGTCCAGCAGCATTTCCGGCCAAACCACATGGAAGAAAGCTCTGAAAGTTTGCCACAATGATCTACACTCATTGTGGATCATTTGATATGAAGAAGTAGAAGGCCTATTTTGAGTTCTTGGTGGAGATATAGCTGCAGCAAAATTGGAGCAGTAAGTGCTTAAACCTAACATTCCATTAGTGTTTAAGTGCTTAAACCTAACATTCCATTAGTGTTTTAAGTGCTTAAACCTAACATTCCATTAGTGTTTTAAGTGCTCAAACCTAACCCATCATGATTTATTTAAGGCCAACCACTATGGCTTGGTAGCCTATATATAGAGGCTACAACAAGTAACAACAGACAACACAATTCATCAATCAATCTCTTTGATCATCCAAGCCTCTCTAGAGCAACCCCTCTCTAAGAGCAATCCTCTATTTCTCTTACCGGTGATCACACTCCAGTCCTAGTCTTCTCAAGAGCCGACTGTCAGTGCCACCAAACCCTCTGTCAATGTGCTTCGGTCCTAGTCTCCTCGGGAGCCGATTGTAGTACCACGACCACAACGGTTACGGAACCAGCCAAGCAAGGGTAACACCCTCGCAAAAAGACAATCAACAACACAATTCAACAACATTTCTAAGATGATCTAAGTCTCTCTAGAGCAAACCTCTCTAAGAGCAACTCCTCTCATTCTCTTTCTCTTACCGGTGATCACACTCCTAGTCCTAGTCTTCTCAGAAGCCGACTGTCAGTGCCACCAAACCCTCTGTCAACGTGCTTCGGTCCTAGTCTCCTCGGGAGCCGACGGTAGTGCCGCGACCACAACGGTTACAGAACCAGCCAAGCAAGGGTAACGCCCTCGCAAACAAGACAGCCAATTCATCAACTAATCTCTACGATTACCCGAGCCTCTCCGGAGCAAACAACCCACTTCCTCTCACAGGTGACCACACTCCAGTCCCAGTCTCCACGGGAGCCGACTGTTAGTGCCACCGAACCCTCTGTCAACGTACATCTGTTCTAGTCTCCTCGGGAGCCGACAGTAGTGCCGCGACCACAACGGTTACAGAACCAGCCAAGCAAGGGTAACGCCCTAGCAACCCAGCCAAGCTAAAGTCACGGTTTAGCAAGATCTCAATACTTCCCGGTGATTTCGTTCTGCTCAATCTGCAATATTAAGTATTGACTTGTGAACAAGAAGAAACTTCAGCAAAGTCCTCACCACGAGGCACAAAGAATCCCGCGACGAGGTTGGTGCTCTCCTCGTCTACAATTGCACTCTTGATAGAAGTCAGGTCAAGGGACACCCCCGACGACCGCACCCGAACGGTGCTGGCACGCCCGCGCAGAAAAGAGACTGTTGACCAGCTGCAACAAAATTGGAGCCAAACATTTTGGCACGCCCAGTGGGACTACATCAGAAGTTTTTCTCTTGAAGCACATTCAACCACCGGGCTTCAAAACAAATATTTTGGCACGCCCAGTGGAACAATGGCTGTGAGCTGTAAATCACACCACTATTAAGAAGTTGAGGTTAGTAAGGGGTTGTGAATCATAACGGAATAGGTGAAGTCTCTTTTGTTAATATTGACCTAAACTCCTTATTGGTGCCTAGTTCAGGTCCCTTAAGGTTAAGGGCAGTTTTTATTAACACTTGTTGAACTGTCTTCACACTTATGATCTTTCTCATCTTAGTAAGTATAGCCTATGTGAAATGGTGTCTAGAAAGGGGACAACGTTCATAACAGGTTATTGAATCCAGAAGTGCGTACAAATGGGCCTAAACCACTATGTGGGAGTAGTTCATGCCAAAATGGATTCTGCCTCTTTTGTTCGCCCTCCCCCACCTGGCCATTTCAGTAAGGTTGCCCAATGGATTTGAAAGAAAGTTTGTGTCTAGGCGACTATACTTGGGCCGCACGTCTAAACCTTGATTCACAGTGTCTTATTGGGAAGCCATTGGGAAGTCAAGCGCAAACCCTTATCAAAAGGTTTACGTTAACTGCCCGAAACATAAGACCTCTAGTTACAGACCGCACTCGCGTGTAGACTGTCGTGGTCTTTCCGAAGAACAAGTAATCCAAAGATTTTCTCCCCACCCTCCATCGATAGAGATGTCAACTGAACGAGGAGGAAATCAACATCCTACTAGTGAAGGAGAGAAAATTCCGGCCGCCCAGCCTAATCAGGCTGGCGATACATCTAGCATCACCCAGGTAGCCGCGAGCGCAGTTACAACTATTGACTTTGTGCCTATTCTCGTTCCAGAAAATGCAACCATAGAAGAGCGGCTTAATATCCTTCAACAGAATTCTGCCGCATACCATGAGAAGATGGAAAAAGCCCTTGCGGAGGACCGTCGACGGCTTGATGAGTTCACTATCTCGGTCAAGAGGCTTGAATTAGGGGCACAACAAACACAAGGGCAATTGGATGGCATGAACCAAAAAATGCAGAAGAACCACGAAGAGCTGTTGGTCGCAAGCAAACACATCGCTTCAAAAGTCGCGACGATTCGCAAAGAAGGATCCAACGTCGCGACCCAGGTGGCCATGCAGAAGGCTGACCTCGATCAGGCCAGAGAGGTTCTACATAAAACACTGGGAGATCCTAGCGCCATTTTGGGCTCTCTAGGACAGTCCCCCATATCTGGCAAGTACATACCGCCAAATGCTCGAGAAAAAGCAAGCGGCGGCAGTACGACCACATCCGCTACTGCCGCGTCAGTCAGAGGTAAAAAGACTACTCTGGCAACGAGTGGGAAGAACAACGCCGTGTCATCAGTCACGCAAGGGGCCAGGACTTTGAAAATCAATGAAGGGGCCTTTTCATATCATAGTCTGTTTCCCCAATACGACAGCGACGGAGTTGAATACGTGCACCACGATCAACCTCCAGCAAGCCATTATGGTATCGACCAGGTTGAAAGTCCAGCGAAGGTCACCGCAGCCACAAAGGGTCAGCCAGCAGTGGGTTTTACGTCACAGACGTCATCCCGACACAAAATGACCCATGGAGGCGGCGTATCTTTGGTTAATCAGGCTTCACAGGCGCCACCGCTGATCTGGCCAGTTGATGATACAGTGGTTCACCCACCTCCTCCTGATCCAAGATATGTAAGGAGAGAGGAGGTAGAAGCATTGATCAGGGCCGCGAACCAGAGGCCTAACCTGGAGGAGGCCAACCACATATTACAGAGACATCTTATCCTAGGGGATATAAGAACATTACGTTCTCTACTTTCTCGGGAGAGGAAGTCGAAAATGCCGCGGCCCATTTGGTTAGGTTTCGAGTACAGTGTGGCCAGTACCAGAACGACGACAATCTGAAGTGTAACATCTTCGCTACTTCTTTATCAGGGTCTGCCTTCACCTGGTTCACTAAGCTGCAACCAGGATCAGTTGCGAGTTGGCCTGCGATGGAGAAACTGTTCAAGGAAACCTTCGGGACTATCGACCCGGAAGTAGATCTGGCTTCACTCACTCAGATGGCTCAGCAGCCAACTGAATCCGCTGTCATGTACCTTCAGCACTTTCAGATCCAGAAAGGAAAGTTGAACGTGATTCTGCCGGAGAAAGAACTGGTAAAGTTGGCAATCAAAGGCTTAGAGCCCCGCCAACGCAAAAAACAGCATGGACGCATGTTTAATTCCATGGGGGAACTGATCACAGAAGTAGGAAGTTTCGAGTACTTGCTCAGGGAGATGGACGCTATGAAAAACGCTTCGAAGGGGACATACATCCCAGGGAAACACAGAATAGTGGCTGCGCTCAGCCATCAATCCAGTCCCTTTGATCCTTACTACAAGAGTGAGGAATCGAGTACAACAGAGGCTGACGAGTCTAAAGAAGACGAGATAGCTGCGTTGGAACTCACCGGAAAAAAGGCTTCAACGCTAAAGCAACTGAAGCTGTGCAAAGAGCCGGTGAAGCTCAAGTCGGTGGTTTTCACCAAACCAGAGTTCGCCAGTTATACTTACAACGCGAACAAAGCGCATGAAATCTTGGATGAAATGATCGCGGCGAAGATGGTGAAAACCGACTTCGGCCCATTTCTTAAACCAGAGCAGCTAAGGGGGAAGAAATATTGCAAACTCCATAATATGTGGAATCATAATACAGCCGATTGTGTTAAGCTGAAGGATCAGATCCAAATCTGGTTAAATAACGGTAGTTTGCAAGTAGAGGCGCCAACAACAGCAGCAGCGTTGGTGGACCTAGATCCCTTCCCAGATACCGGCATCAACATGGTGGACATAGCATGGGGTGAAAAAGATCAACAGAATCAAAGTCCAGACCACGCTACTAAGGATTTGATAAGGGCTGGAGACAAAGCCGTGAAGCGGGAATCCAAGACTCGTTTACCTATCGTCCTATGCTCGCGGTGCAAGGAAGAATGTGACGCTCAAGCCCTGCATGAGGAAACATCCCAGACTGTCCGCTTTGGATCTCTGCCGCCAATACGGTTAGTATCATCCTCTAGAAACTTCCAACCATGCAGCCCAAGAGTACACAGTGGTTCAGAAACTCCTTTTCCAAGGGACTCAAACTTATTCAAAAAGTTGAAGACCGCGAGGGAAGAAGGGCAAGCAGATAAGCGGCAAGGGGTTTTTACCAGACCTTACATTCCGCCTGTGTCGACATCCTCCATCAAAGAAGGGAGATGGTATACACAGAAGAAGGGCAAGGCGGTGGAGATGAGCTCTTCAAGGAAGAGAAAACTCCAGCGGAGGTTTGGAGAAGCAAAGCGAACCTTGGAAGCACTAGATCAAGGATTGATCAAACCATCGCAATTACTGAAACCTCCAGAAGAGTATCAGAGACAATTGGAGGCACTGGCCTCCAAGAGATTCGTTTCCCCGCAAGTTCAGAAACCGCAGCCCAAAGTATCGCGCCAAGAGCAAAAGCCACGTGCCCCCAAGAGCAGCGCTCAGGAGAAGTACCTAGTTCCCGCAAGGCAAGAACCGCCGCCAGCTCGTAAAGTCAATGTTTGGCGGAGAATATCTCGCGAAGGAAGAAATAGCGAGCCTTCCATCTTTGACAGGGTGGGGGGCAAAGACAATCGGTTCGCGATTGTGCATAAAGTTCAAAGCTTGGTGGTCACTCTCCCAGAGGAAGTGCCAGCAGCGAAACAAATTTTAGAGTGACAGTTTATTCGCATAAGACATGGGGGACAATTCTAGTGTTCCTACACTCGCGAAGCCCATTCATGAAGGCCTGTTTTTGAGGCCCATAATCATTTCTTCGCTATGCCTAGCAACACTAGGGGGGCAACACTATACAATACTAAGCCTAAACCCTAATTTTTTACAGCTTTGTATATGAATATTCATGCAATTTTATTAAAAAAAAGAAGTCATAAATACAACTCTTAGGGGGCAATTCTAAGTGTTCCTACACTCGCGAAGCTACTAAGCCGAGTCAGCGGCTCCGGAAACTTTTTCCAGCTTTGCCCTCGCAGGAAAGGCTGAGCTCAAGGGAAGTGTGAGAGCCACCACCGTGACCGCCACCTCCATCGGAAGTAGTCTTCATGTTGCCAAAGATGTCCTCACCATGCACGGGAAACAGTGAAAGGGTTTCAATCTCCTGGTGATCTTCTCTTCTTTGTTCCATGAAAGTTTGTTCTACATTCATGTCAAAGAAAGTAGAACTAGTTCCCCCTCCAGTTGAGATTGAACAATCCCTAGCACTCTTCTCCATGTTCATGGATCCATAACCGCCATAGTTCCCCATCTGCCCGTTAAAAGCAATCATCACACCAGCGGAAGAAGCAGAAGCAGGTGCAGAAGATCCAAAGTTAATATACTGATCCTTATGTTTTCGATTGCTAACATTGTCATCACCAACAAGCCCTGATCTTTGCATGGGCACTTGAACATCTGAAGTGGACCTCTTCTTCTGCTTCTCCCGAGCCTTTTGGTTCGCGAACCAATAAAAAACGTTCTTGCCCTCGATCTTGCCATACCATTTCAGCTGGAGACAGATCCTCTGAATCTGCTCTATAGTTGGGGACCTAACTCCCTTGTTGTAGAAAAGCTCCTTGAGGATTCTTATCTGATCTGTAGTGGGAATCCACCTAGTACTGCTCTTCTTGCGAAGCATGTTAGCACTACTCCCGGCTGCTTTGTTACTACCTCCATCCTCTGTTGGTTGTCGGTTTTGTGGTTCCATTGGTGATGGATTGCGAGAATGCGAGAATTGAAGAGTGGTGATGATGAGTAATTAAGAAAGATTGCTGTTAGAAATATTGGAGTTGATGAAATGATTTTGGGATTGGAAATTTGGGTTTATAATGTGGAGGAAGATATAGGCATGCAAATATCCACCCTTGGATGGACGGTCAAAGAGAAGCGTCAAACTAAGTGTCAGTAAAGCGTGATTAATGCCTTAAATCTCGGAAAAGAGAGGATTAATAGCATGTGAGGAAACCGAACGGTTTTCGAGGAGGTAACTGTTCTATTCACGAGATTATTTTTTCACGACCGTTGTTTTTCAACGAGTGATTAGTGCCGTAAATCTCGGAAAAGAAGGAATTATTGGCGCTAAGAGTTTTGAGTTGGGAGCCAGCAAGTGGATCCAAAAGATACATATTTTCTCAAAACCCTCGCCGCAAGGCTCTTTTTGACGCGGAGCATATCTTAAAAGTTCATATTATTTTCAATATACAACTATGGGGGCCTATATTTGGGGCCTTGCGAGACACAATTATTGGCTTCTTACGGATATTTGGGTATCAGGATAAGAAAATATTATTATATTCATAAAGTGGCTTTGCGGCCAAAAGCAGTACATTCATTACAAAGCCAAAAGTGGCTAGAATACAAAACAGGAATCTTCGGATATCTTCTGAATCTTTTCTTAATGGAAGCAGCTATGGAATCCAACGTCGGGTTGAGCCGCACCATTATCCCAAGGAGGGGCAGACTTCAGGGAAGGAAAAAGAGGAGTAATGGAGCCTCCAAACCCCCTCAATTGGAAGCAGCTATGGAATCCAACGTCAGGTTGAGCCGCACCATTATCTCCGGGAGGGGCAGAGAGTGAAGGAACCGAATATCAGCTTGAGTCTCTGCATCCCCTCTAGCCATGGTAACCACCATTAGTTGGACGTGAAGTATAGGAACAGCCATTCTGTAGCTTGAACCCATTCCTTCAAAGAGCCCATCCCTTCTCATCCCTCCAAGATTCTATCAAGAAGAGAAGGGGGAGAAGGAGGTGAGAACCAAAGCCCCTTCCATCTGGAGGGCACAACACGAGCCGGGTCCAGAAGGAAGGAAACAGAGGAGGAAAGACGAACCACAAAGTGGCCTTCCTCCATTTCCCCGTTTCGCTCCGCGTATGGGATTTTCTCAAAAAATGATCTCACATGACCGGAGATCCCACACTTGGAGCCCCCTCGTGTTTCTAAACCAATTTGAAGCCTGGCATTTTCCATCCAGACTCCCAGAAGGTCGAAACAAGGGGTTGCCTAAGATTACGCCATAAGGCCTAATCCAGGCTTAAGATTATGCCATAAAGCCTAAAATTTAGAGGCTAAAGGTCATTTCATGAGGGGAAGATTTGTGAAGAAGGAGAAAGAAAAGTAAGGACTGAAAGGCCATTTTTTGAATGTTTCAGAAGATTTGTTGTGAGCATTCCCTACCCAAAATACAACTATTTATAGGGACTTCAGGGTAATCCCCACCCTTGGATGGATGGTTAAAGAGTCAAACCGATGTTAGTAAATCGAGATTAGCGATTCCAAATCTCGGGAAAAAGGGACTAGTAGCATGTGAGGAGACAGAGCAGTTTTTGAGGAGGTAGCTATTATTAGAGGATTAGTAGCACGTGAGGAGACTGAACGGTTTTCGAGGAGGCCTATAGAGATTGGCCCATGAAGCTCAATTTCAAGCAAAGTTCCTCCACGCGGAGTTCCGCCACAATGACACCAGCTTCGGCCTAAGTGGCCCTATCTCTGACATGGGCCAGGTTGCGGCCCATTTCTTCAGAAGCAGCCAAAGGTTGATCGAGTTGGGCTTCTTCTGCAGCAGTTGCATTCTCAAGAGAGCTAGCAAACAAGGCAGATACTTGCTGCTATGCACATGGCGAAGCTACCACCAAGGAAGAGAAGGATCCTCATTCGCGATCAAAAGCTGTCTCTTTCGCATGGGGGGCACACTAAAGTACATGGGGGCAACAAAGTTGGCAAAGAAAGCGTCAGTTCATGACAAAGGCAATTAAGATTGTGGCATTCAAGCTTTATGACCTATTTAGAGGCCTATATGGAATCAGTCAAGTAATTTCAATCAAGCCAATAAAAGTGGCTTTTGGAGCAACAACATTATAAGAGCAGTGCTGATTCAAGACCTCTTCAGTCAAGACAGAGACCTTTGACTTCGAGGTCTGGGGGGCAATGTTTGGACCCAAAATGAGCATTTTGGCCTGACAAGGCGTGTCTTGGAAAAATTGAGCCAAAGTCAGTGGCTCAAGCTATATATTGTCGACAAGTTCGAAATATATTATTTAGAGGCTAAATAAAGCCTACTATGGAAGATTATGCGAGCTGCAAGAAAAGGAAATGATGGAAGCATGGAAATGAAAAGTCAACTTTAGCACATTTTCCTACTTCGGCTAGGAGAAACCGAGCTAAACAAGGAAGGAGGGGCGGCAGACTAACCCAATGAAATCCAAATGAGCTAAAACTTTCCAGATTAATTCTAGACAGCTCAAGGATCATTTCTTATGAAGAGTGCCAGAGCAATTTTTGAGTGGAAGACCTTCAAACAATCAGTCTAATTTTCTGCAGAAGCAAAACTGGAAAACTGGACCTGTAAGAGGTCCAGCAGCATTTCCGGCCCAACCACATGGAAGAAAGCTCTGAAAATTTGCCACAATGATCTACACTCATTTTGGATCATTTGATATGAAGAAGTCGAAGGCCTATTTTGAGTTCTTGGTGGAGATATAGCTGCAGAAAAATTGGAGCAGTAAGTGCTTAAACCTAACATTCCATTAGTGTTTTAAGTGCTCAAACCTAACCCATCATGATTTGTTTAAGGCCAACCAATATGGCTTGGTAGCCTATATATAGAGGCTACAACAAGTAACAACAGACAACACAATTCATCAATCAATCTCTTTGATCATCCAAGCCTCTCTAGAGCAACCCCTTTCTAAGAGCAATCCTCTATTTCTCTTACCGGTGATCACACTCCAGTCCTAGTCTTCTCAAGAGCCGACTGTCAGTGCCACCAAACCCTCTGTCAATGTGCTTCGGTCCTAGTCTCATCGGGAGCCGATTGTAGTACCACGACCACAACGGTTACGGAACCAGCCAAGCAAGGGTAACGCCCTCGCAAAAAGACAATCAACAACACAATTAAACAACATTTCTAAGATGATCTAAGTCTCTCTAGAGCAAACCTCTCTAAGAGCAACTCCTCTCATTCTCTTTCTCTTACCGGTGATCACACTCCTAGTCCTAGTCTTCTCAGAAGCCGACTGTCAGTGCCACCAAACCCTCTGTCAACGTGCTTCAGTCCTAGTCTCCTCGGGAGCCGACGGTAGTACCGCGACCACAACGGTTACAGAACCAGCCAAGCAAGGGCAACGCCCTCGCAAACAAGACAGCCAATTCATCAACTAATCTCTACGATTACCCGAGCCTCTCCGGAGCAAACAACCCTCTTCCTCTCACAGGTGACCACACTCCAGTCACAGTCTCCACGGGAGCCGACTGTTAGTGCCACCGAACCCTCTGTCAACGTACATCTGTTCTAGTCTCCTCGGGGAGCCGACGGTAGTGCCGCGACCACAACGGTTACAGAACCAGCCAAGCAAGGGTAACGCCCTAGCAACCCAGCCAAGCTAAAGTCACACTTTAGCAAGATCTCAATACTTCCCGGTGATTTCGCTCTGCTCAATCTGCAATATTGAGTATCGACTTGTGAACAAGAAGAAACTTCAGCAAAGTCCTCAACACGAGGCACAAAGAATCCCGCGACGAGGTTGGTGCTCTCCTCGTCTACAATTGCTTGGTAGAAGTCAGGTCAAGGGACACCCCCGACGACCGCACCCGAATGGTGCTGGCATTCCCGCGCAGAAAAGAGACTGTTGACCAGCTGCAACAAAATTGGAGCCAAACAGGATCACCACCAATCTCTTGGCCAAAAGCCGGCCACACAAATAGAAGAACAAGTCTCGGATTGCATCATCACCCCCAACTAGGCTCACAATGGCCTCCTCCGATATTGTAAGAGTAACCGCTGCCTTCGCCATCACTTTAAAGGACTCGATCAGTTTGTCGGCTAGAGAAATCCCTAGCAGAGCAAAAGTCAACATAAAATACCACAAATCAAGTACTTAATTTGACTTTTAACTATTCTCGTCTAGTTGATTAACCAATTCAATGGAAAACATGAACATTGAAACAAACTAAGACTCAGATCGACTTAACTCGGTTTCAGTCGTGCTTATTGCAAGAATTAGTGATTTGATAAAAATACATTGATTTTTGTATTTTATATATGTTGTTAGTATGTTTTCTAAGACAAACTTTATGACTAATGTTTTTGTTGTTCAGGTCCTAAAAACCTATATGAAGTTGTCTGGATTAAATTAAGGTCACTCGGGCTCTAGTATACATGTGAAATACAAACTAATAAAAAGAAAAATAACCCAATTGAAATGACGTTCATGTATACAAACTAATCAATATATATATATATATATATATATATATATATATTTAGAAGAAGAAGAAATTGCATAGATTAAGCAATTAGGATGTTTACATCAGCTCTAAGTACATCAGATAGCTATTGTGACACGTCTTCAATCCAAACTTGAAATGCAGGATAGATAAGCGCTTTCTTAGCTAAAACATGCGCTACATGTGTTTGGACATGAATTTAGCAACTCCCATGTATGGGCATTTCGAGAGTCGGAAGAAGAGACGCCAGGTCGTACGCCCGAGTTGAAGGTGTCGCTCAACCGAGATAATACCTTTTTTGAATCATATGACTAAGAAGAGTGTGTCGTTCGGCCACCTGGGCGAGGTTTGAGATTTTGGGTCGAACGACCTAAAATTAATGAAATGTGTCATACAACCATGCCCTAGATAAACCAAGTTCTAAGTGGATGGGTGCGCGGATGGGCCGAGAGAAAGACCAAGAATGTTCGGCCAAAACCCAAATAGTAATTTCAGTTGAGAAGTCTGTTCAAGGAGGGAACCATCACAAGGAAGGAATTCGACTCAATTAATTATTTCAATTGTGAAGATTCAGCCAAGTCAGAAACTTTACGAGACGAATCAATCCTAAAAAAGAAGGAGAATCCTACTTAAATTCCACGTCTTGGAGGACAAGTTAGCTAGGGTTTTGATTTGTACATAAAAGCACCTTGTAACTCATTGTAAAAGGTCATGCACCACACAAACAAATCAATATACAACTTTTACTCACAAACTTTTCTCTTGTTATCTCATAGGTACTTTGCCTTCGATTCAACTTTCGTAACTTGTTTTCATTTCTAGTTTCTTAGTTTCAATGCAGTACTTTACATTCAAGCACTTTACTTTCTTGTTCATTTATTTAATATGCACTTTAATTATCGCACTTAGGAGTAGCTCGTAACATAGAATTCTTTTCCATTGATCTCTTTTGGCCAGTTCGGATTGGATCAATACGATTCGTTGTTCACATACACATCATCTCACAACGCTTTGACAACCGAGTCCACTTCACCTTCGTCTTCACCGTGATTTGCGAGTACCTTCACCTTCGAGTTCACCCAAGAAGTAAATGTGATCGAAGATCCCGGTCAGGGTTGACGCCTAACCGGAGTTCTTGCAACAGAGGCATAAGAACCTAACGGTCGAGAGGGTTCCTTCCTCGGCCTACAATCATTTGTTAAGAAGTCAGATACAAGCGTAGATCAGATCAAAAACCTCGCTTGGCCATTCGGCAGTGAGTTGGCACGCCCGCGTATCAAGAAGGATGATTCAACCATAGGTCCCTCGACCCTCATTTTGGCCAAGACGATTTTGAGGCAAACAACCTGATTACATTTTGTAAGAATATATGTACAAATAACTGAATAGAAGAAGCGGAAAAATATCCTCACTTCTTTTAATAAAAAACCCTCGAGGATCAACTCGATCGATCTTAAAGATGTCCTCGCTACTTCAAGTAAAAAGCCATCGAGGATCAACTGATTGGAACTAAACATAATATATGTATGTATATGTATATACAAGGCCCTTCTAGTCCTTTTTTTTTGGTCTTTTCTAGGGATATGGGATTAGACCAACTTTTCGATCACATTTCGACATCTCAACCGTTCAGTTTTTAGGTCCTAATGTATAGATCATTCTGCAAATTTTCGGCCAAATCGGTGATCGTTAAGGCATTAAAAACGGTGATTTATAATTATAATATGAACGGTTTAAATTTGACAGATTTGGTTCATCCATTGATTTAATCTAGTTTAATACCTTAACGATCACCGATTTGGTTAAAAATTTGCAGAAATGATCCACACATTATGGCCTAAAAACTGAATGGTTGAGATGCCAAAATGTGATCGAAAAATTGTCTAATGCCCTATCCCTATAAAAGACCAAAAAAAGGGGTCCCTTAGTGGAAGGGCCCTCTATGTATATATATCTCGAGAATCAAATAGATCACCACTTTTAGCAGACCCTAGAGATTACTTCCGGTTCCAGAGCGGACCAGACTTCACCTCCGGCGTGTGAACTCAAATAATATATATGCCTTCTCTGCTTAGCCAAAGGTCAATAAAATGTGTTCTTCAGAGTTTTAAATCTTGTATCGGAAAAAAAAAAAAAGTTTGAAATCTGCATGTACGTATATAAACAAATACAGCAAGCTTGAGCTGGTATGCATGAGATAAGTTAACTTTTTAGGTATTGCATGCATATCCTAATAGAATTACTATAAATATTGAAAATCAAACCAATACTGTAATGACATGAAACAGGATTTAGGGAAGTTTTTACTGTAATTTATACATCAAGCTTTGTTTATCAAATTTTCTGTGATCTGGCCTTAATTTTCATCATTAGATTTTTTAAATCTCTAGCTGCTGCATACACAAAACTCACAAAAGATAACAGACTAATTAGAAGGTATTTAGCGATGGATGCTGACTAATAAATTAATTAAGCACCACTAAGTGCTCACCAAACAGCTTCCTTAAAAGCATGGCACTACGCCAATATTTGAATCAGACAACACGCATCAGACAACTGCGCACATTTTTTCTGTCGTCTGAAAAAATCAGACGACAGCAAGAATTATTCTATTGTGTATGATTCAATCATACAACAGTTATTGTAGAATAGGTGTGATGTTGTCCGCATTTCTTTAAGAGACAACAGATTTTTAGATTGCTGTTGTCCAAATATCTAGTTTCAGACAACATAATAAATGATGATCTTGTGTCATAGTTATTCAGACAATGATTGAATATTGTCTGTCGTCTGAATAAATTCAATCAGACAACTCTTTTTACATTGCTATTGTGCAAATAATAATCAGACAATCACCATATTTTTATGTTGTCTGATATTTTCAGTTCAGACAACATCTTTTGTTGTCTGTTGTGTGACATTGTTACATACAATTAGTCCTTAATTTATGTTGTCTGTTTTTAGGGTTAAAATTTATTCTGCCCTAGCTCGCTGACTATACATGCATGCGCGCCTCTCAACACTTAGACAAAATTAAAAATTAAAACTTCCCTCTACTTTTGCGCTCCCATGCCAAAACATTCGAGCCGGCCCTCAGCTCGACCTCGATCTCTCTCCCAAAATCGCTTTCCCCGACGATCTCACCTCTCTCTGTCTCAACCCTCAGCTCGACCTCTCCGAAGCCCTCACCTCTCTCTCACTCAACCCTCAGCCATCACATTCTCAGCCATCTCTCTCACTCATCCCTTAGCTCTCACTGTCTCTCTCAATCGAAGCTTTGTAGTCGTCTCCCTCAATCGAAGTCAGCTTTGGAGGTTCTTGATTGTAGACTGCTCCCTCTTTCGAGCTAGGTACGAACTGTACTTTACAAGTTTGTTAGGGTTTCGGGGTTGATTTGGATTTGAATTTGGGAGTAGGGTTTCGAATTCAAATTGATTTTTGAGTTGAGGATTTTCTGGATAACATGGATTTGGGGATTGGGGTAGAACTCGAATTGGGTTTATGGTTTGTTGTTAATTTCGATTTGGGGGTTGTCAAATTTGGGGAAACTGCCTCTTAAATTTGGGGTTTTTTTTTTTTAATTTCAATTTTGGGGTTGTGAAATTTTGTTTTCTGTGAAATTTCGTTGTACTGGGTTTTGTTTTTAATAGCTTCTGGGTTTCAATTTTCTTGTTTCTTTTTAAATTTATGATTGGTATAGGTAGAATGACCTGTGTTTCTTTCGTGGCCACATAATAAGCTGTGTGATTTGTATGAAAACTGTTTTATCTTTGATAAAATTAAGTGTTGTAGTTGGAGTGGTAACAGGTTCTTACAACAATCTGTTTCGAGTAACCATTCTTTCCCCTTTTTTCAGAATCTCCTGATTTTGTAAGATCTATAGCTAGTATTCGTACCTTTGGATTGAAGTACCTCATACAATATTTTCTTTGAACAATTGGAATCACGATTTTGTGGGTCTCAATTATCTGGTTTTCTGGTACGGTGTCTATTGTTTGTGTTATGTATCTGTTGTACTCAACTGATCATCTCCATAAAAAGCAGAATCATATATACTGAAGCATGGAGTACTAGACTACATACTAGCATATTGCTTTGTATGATTTTGAACTTGTTTGCTGTGATTTCAATGACAATGCATGGTGGTCAAAATGTAACTTTTGGTTTGCAATATGGGTAGATGAATTGAGCTTATTGGTTTGTGTGACTTTGAAGTTGTTTGCTGTTGATTTATATGACAATGCATGCATGCATGGTTGTGAAAATGTAACTTTTGGTTTGCAATATGGGCAGGTGAACTGAGCTTTGATCTTATTGCTGTTGGAGGAGTATATATATATATAAGCTTATTGCTGGTGGAGGAGTACTATAAACTGAAGTGAGTATGTCTTTGCAAATATTCTCTTATTCGATCTGTACTAGCTAGTGAAGCATATATATAGGTTTATAGTTTTAAAGTATGTGTTTGTTGAACTGCCTAGTTGTGATGACATGCATATTGTATACAATTTGCCGTGGTTGCGATAAAAATGTTTGATGAGTATGATGTTACTTGTGGGAATGCTTTCTAAGTTGTGTGTTTTTTTTTCCATTGTAAGATGGATAAATCATGGATGCATGCTGATAGAAGATCGCGGAATTTTCGGTTAGGGGTTGAAGAGATGATTCAGTTTGCACTAGAGAATGGTTGTGATGTTAATAGAATATGTTGCCCTTGTTTGAATTGTGCGCACGTTAACTATCATAAGGCTAGGGTTGTCAAAGATCATTTAGTCGAGTTTGGCATAGATAGAACATACACAAAATGGAATAACCATGGGGAAAATTCAGAGACTGAAGGGTATTCAGAAACTGTAGAGATGGAACCTAATCACATAGGTATGGGGGGGCACGATGATGAGGAGTTTTCAGAAGACTCTGATGAGTTTTTGAGGTTTGTTGATGATGGTGATAAACCTCTTTACCCTGGTTGTACCCGTTTTACAAAGTTGGGTGGACTTGTTAAAACGTATAATCTGAAAGCAAAGCATGGGTTAAGTGATGCATGCTATTCTGATATGTTAATACTGATCGGAATATTGCTTCCAAAAGGTAATGAGATACTTGCATCTTTCTACGAGGCTAAAAAGACGTTGTGTGCATTAGGAATGGGCTACGAAAAAATACATGCATGCCCTAATGATTGTATCTTATATAGGGACAGTCATGTTGATGCCACTAGCTGCCCTACTTGTGGCATATCTAGGTGGAAGTTGGGAAAGAATAATGTAGAGAAAGAAGGGGTTCCAGGTAAAGTTTTGTGGTATTTTCCACCTATACCTAGGTTCCAAAAAATGTTTCAATCAAAGCATACAGCTAAAACCTTGACTTGGCATGCTGATGAGCGAGTCAAGGATGACAAATTGAGGCATCCGGCTGATTCCCCTACTTGGAAGTTAGTGGACGATAAGTGGCCTGCTTTTAGTTCAGACCCTAGGAATCTAAGGCTTGCGCTTTCCTCTGACGGGTTCAATCCCCACAGTTCCCTATCTAGTAGATATTCTTGTTGGCCTGTCATATTAGTGAGCTACAATCTTCCTCCATGGCTATGCATGAAGAGGAAGTACATGATGCTCACTTTGTTAATCTCGGGACCTAAACAACCTGGAAATGACATTGATGTCTACCTCCAACCGTTGATAGATGATTTGAAGATTTTGTGGGATGGGGTTGAAGGGGTCTATGATGCTTATAGGAATCAGTACTTCACATTAAAAGCAGTCCTCTTTTGGACAATCAATGACTTCCCTGCATATGGAAACTTATCAGGCAACATTGTGAAAGGATACAATGCGTGTCCTATTTGTCTAGAGAACACCAAACCTCTTAGGCTCAGTCATGGTCAAAAGATGTCGTATCAGCGGCATCGAAGATTCTTACCACGTCACCATCCTTATCGAAGACAGGCAGCAGCTTTTGATAATACTGAAGAAGCTGACCTTGCTCCTGTTCCATTAAGTGGACAGGAAGTGTTGGAAAGAGTGGAAGGGTTGAACATGCGTTTTGGTAAAAAGCACCGTCATCCTTCATATAAGAGTGTTGAAGATGTGAACAGACCGTGTTGGAAGAAGAAATCAGTTTTCTTCGAATTGGAGTACTGGAAGTTTTTACCGGTTCGCCACAATCTGGATGTCATGCACATCGAGAAGAATGTGTGTGATGCACTCATTGGAACATTGCTGAACATTCCTGGGAAAACAAAAGATGGGGTAGCTGCTCGATTTGATATGGTGGCTATGGGTATAAGGACTGGTCTGAAGCCCGATACTTCGGGGAAAAAGCAGAAGTTACCGTTGGCAAGCTGGAATTTGATGTTAGAAGAGAAGAGAACAGTTTGCACTTCTTTTTTCGGTATGAAGTTAGCTGATCATTTCTGTTCTAATGTGAGGAGTTTAGTGTCAATGGAAGATCTTCGGCTTGTTGGCATGAAATCACATGATTGCCATATAGTGCTCCATGACTTGCTTCCCATTGCAATTCGTTCTGTTTTAGATAAACCTGTTAGGTATGCCATCATTCGATTCTGTCTTTTCTTCAAGGGGATCTGCAGTAAAGTCATAGATGTGGGGTTGCTGAAAAAAATGCAAGCTGACCTTGTCGTAACCATTTGTGAGCTTGAGAAATTCTTCCCACCTTCCTTCTTCGATGTCATGATTCATCTTTCAGTCCATCTTGTTAGAGAAGTTGAGCTCTGCGGCCCCATTTTCTTTAGATGGATGTATCCATTTGAAAGATACATGAAGACTTTAAAGGGCTATGTTAGAAACCGTACATTTCCAGAAGGTTGCATTGCTGAGTCATACATCGCTGAAGAAGCAGTGGAGTTTTTGGCGGATCGTGATCTAGATGAAGCTGTTGTTGGAGAAAGTGCCACCTTTTCAGATGGCAATACATGTAGACCTTTATCAGGTGCCACAATCATGAAGCCCGATAAGAAGCAGTTCCAACTAGCGCATCTATGTGTATTGCAGAATACAGATGAAGCAAGGCCCTATTTTGAGTAAGTGAGCCCAACTGTTTTTCCACTTCTATTTTGTTGATGTACAAGTATCTTGGAAGTTAGTTTACTAAATGTTATCATTTCTATTCTTTTTTGCAGTGAACACTTGGAAATCTTGAAGCGTGTTTTTCCAAACTTTGAAAAAAATGAGAAATGGCTAAAGGAGAAGCAGAATAAAACATTTGTTAAATGGATACAAGACAAGGTAGTGATCTGCTTATTTCAACCTCTTATTTATTTCGACATGTTTAGATTATAATAGTGTTTTATGTGGAAATGTAGGTTGCAGCTGAACTTCTTGATGACGGTAACAATGTATCAGAAAAGTTACGATGGATCGCTGATGGTCCTAATCCAGAAGTACCCTCATTCTGTGGTTACATGATCAATGGGGTTAACTTCAGCACCAAGGATCGTGATGATGTCCGACAAGTTCAATGCAGTGGTGTTTCGTTATTCGCCAATGCAATGCTAGTGTCTAGTGCGAAGGATAAAAATCCTGTGAATGATGATACCACTTTCTATGGAGTCATTAGGGATATCTGGGAGTTAGACTATCATAGTTTTAGGATACCTATATTCTATTGTGATTGGGTTGATATTGATAAGGGCATTAAGATGGATGACCTAGGATACACTTTAGTAAATTTGAACAAGTTAGGACATTTCAATGATCCTTTTGTGTTAGGTAGACATGTGAAGCAAGTCTGCTACATAGATGACCCTCTTAATGCTAATTGGTCAGTGGTTTTACGATGTCCGGATAGGGATTACCATGTTGGGGATGAGGAGGAGGTTGACGTCATTGAATTAGAGCAGGAGCCATTTGTTGCAACCATGCCACCCATAGATAGTACTGAAGGCACTAGTGACCAAACCAGCAATTATATGCGGGATGGTGACGAAGGCATATGGGTGGAATGATGAATTGTGTGTTATCATGGTTTAGGGTTGATGTTGTTAATTTGATCATTGTAATTGAACCTTTGTATGAATCTTTGCTTACTGAATGGTTGGTCTATATATATATATATATATATATATATTTGATTCTACCATGATGTGAATCGTTGCCTTTTAGGTACACTTTTGAGTTCTTTGATTGCTTTAATCTGTTATCGTTTTGTGTAAGATCCATTTACTGTAATCAAATGTTCATTGTGAATCTTTGTTTTATTTTGCTTTCCTACCTGATTATATGTTAAACTAATCTATGTGTTATTGGTTTAGGTTATGGCTCCAACAAAGACAAGGGCTGCCTCTAGAGCAAGGGCAAATATTCTGAAGGCATTGACAGTGACAAGAGCGAAGTCTGCACCAGAACCAGCAAAACTGGCTCACTCGAATGCTTCTGAAAATATGCCTTCCCCAAAGAAAGCAATCATATCGCTGAATGTCAAAAAGTCATTGACCAAGAAGAAGAAGGGCAAGTCATCAAAGGCCACCAGCCTCGAAAAACATGGCTTACAGTTGTTGAAGCGAGGCTGTGTAACTATGCATAGGATTGTGCGTCGAAAAATCCTTGGTGTAAAGCTTAAAGTCTTGTTTAACAAGAAGGGTTCGCCTTATGGTGCTGCAGCGAAGGAAATGCAGTCATACATTGGGGTACTTGCACGTACCAAGGCACCTATTTGGAGACCTACTTGGAAGCAGGTGCCAAGAGATCGTAAAAATAAGATATGGCAATGTGTTGAGGTATGCAAATGACCCCTTTGTTTATTTCATTAATGTAAACAACAAGTACTTTACCTTCATAGACTTGGTTTTAATCTGAACAATTATCATCTGTTTAGATGGCATTTGAGGTACCACCGGAGGCAAGGAAACTGGTCCTATCTTCAGCTTGTCAAAAGTGGAGAGAATTCAAGAGCAAGCTGACTACACACTACATCATACCTTTTAAGGATGAACCAGAACTGCTAGAGTATCCCCCAGCTGATTACAGCTTCATCGAGAAGTCTCATTGGGACATATTTGTAGCTGATCGGTTATCTGAGGACTTTTTGGTACAGTTTATGAGTATTTTAATGTTTTGATGATTTTGATAGTTAGTTTACTGTAATCATGTCCATACTTTTGAATTCAACCATGTTTTTACTTGTACTGTTTATAGGCACTTCAGAAGGTGCAAAAGGGAAAGAGGGCTAAGAACAAATACCCTCATCGCATGTCGCGCAAGGGATATGCAAATCTGGAGGCTGAACTGGTGAGCGTATATAGACTGATCCTCAAATTCTTTCATACATTGTTGTTTTAAGGTTAAATGATTTCTTATATTTTTGTCTTGCATGTTGTAGTCGGAATCTATCCCTGAGTCAGAACTCGACCGTGCAACAATGTGGATCAAGGCACGGCAAGATAAACATGGTAACTTCAAAGATGATGAGGTAGAGCAGAAGGTCGCAGAAATAGTAAGTAAACCAGTATAGTCTTTTCAATTAATTGAAGCCATTTTTACAACCATATTATGATATTGGCATTTGTAAATCCTAAACTGATTTATGCGAGTGCCATTTTTTGTTTTAGGACAAGGTGAGGAAGGAAGTGAGTGAAGGATCGGTGACAACCTGTGGTACCGATGATGTGTTGACATTGGCTCTAGGTAACCCAGAGCACCATGGTAGAGTCCGTGGTGTGGGAGGTCATGTCAAGCCTGCTACTTATTTCAACCTACCTAGGCACCACAGAAAGAGTGTTGAAGAGAGGATTCAAGAAGGCTGTAAGAAATTTATAGAAGAGGAAACAGAGAAGATTGTGGCACGAGAGAGAGCTCATTTTTCCGAAAGGATAATGAGGTTGGAAGCTAAATTACAGGAAGTGAGATCCACTCCCATTGAGTCGCCTCTTGGAGGGCACATTAGCAAGGATGTTGGTTCTGGACAAGGTAGCTGCTCCAATTTGAGGGAGAAGTGTGTAAAGCAGAAGGCTGATGAGGTTGTTGCTGCTGCAAAGAAGCGATTGGATTTGGTGGATGACATTGTGATGGAACTAGAAAAAGAAAGGGTTATAGAGCTGCCGGTGGAGGAACCAGCTGCCGTAGAGGTTCAGGAGAGGGCTATTGAGTTGGTTGAAGTCACACAACAGGTATATATTCCCTAAACCCTATATGATCAATGTAGATGTACATTACTTTGTCTATTTTCATGCATATGGGATCAGGAATATATATATATATATATATATATATAAATAGTTGATCAGTCATTGATATAGTTATTTGTATGGGAATATGTGGTTCTTCATAAAACAGGAACTCAAGGAGGCAGAGTGCAAATTGGCTTTAGGTGACATTGGCAATATTGTTGCCATTGCGAGGCTTGTTGAAGTCGACGCTGACTCTGCCAACCAGACAATTCATGGTGTACATTTGGGAGAAGAGAATGTGCGAGTGTCAATTTTGCGTCCACTTGACCCTAAAGCTAAGCTTCCATTCCCAGTCGGAGATGAGATGGTTACTGTCAAAGATGCTGTGGGGTCTTTTGTTGCTTGGCCGAGGGATCTTATAGTTCAATCCCCTCCCGATGTTAAGAAGGTAAAGTAACAAGAATTGGAATTTAATGAGATTATATATGTTACATGTTATGTATTTGTTAATTAAGCACTCAAAACTGTTTTCATGTAGAAACAACCTGTGAAGGCTGGTAAGGGTTTGAAGAAGAGGAAAAGGGTAGTAGCCGTTGATGAAGAGGAGTTATTTATCGACTTCAAGAAGCTGCCGAAAGATTACCCTGCAGCGTGCAAGTGCTTGTGGTTGTGGGCAAAAGACAATTTGGCAAATGGGAAGACAATCTCCTTTCAGATGGAAGACAAAGTTTTTGGCATCAACAAAAAGCAATATGTGTTTAAGGCAGATATTCATGCCTTGTGTACCATGGGTGAATTGTCGGGTGGAGTGATCTGCATGTACATGCTGTAAGTTGCTCCAATAAGTCATTCATAATGTATTATTGCCATATAATTGTGTTTCAATAATTATACTCTCCTAGATTGCAAATATATTAATGATCTACCTATTTTGCAGCTACTTGCATGAAGTCTTGAAGAGAGCAAAGATGTCAGAGATGGTTGGCTTTGTGGACCCTTCACAGCTTGGCGCACTTGGATGTGGAAATCCAACAGAAAGATCACGCCATCTAGCAAATAGGTTCCAAAATGCAAAGAAAGGGCAGATTTTTATGTTGCCATATAATGCAGGGTGAGTAACATATTTTTAAGTTTATCTAATTGCTTGAAGTAGTCATTTAGTAAGTAATATGTATGTGTATATGTATAATACAAAAACTGGAGTTGACATAATTTTTGGTTTCAAATTATAAGCAAGCACTGGATGTTGACTGTTGTCAATCCGGATGAAGAAACAATCTACTTCATGGATCCTTTGAGGCGTCGACTAATAGGTGACGAATGGGAGACGGTTGTGGAGAAGTAAGTTTGGAGCGTCTTTCATTTTGATTAAATGATGGACTGATGATTTCTGTGTTTGTTTCTTTGTTGAAGGGATCGATTTTAACTTATTGCTTTCTTATGTTTATTTGTTAGTGGTATCAAAATTTACAATGCTCACAGGAATAGATCTAGCCGCAAATCAATATTGTGGCAAAACATGGCGGTATGTCTAGCTAGTATTCATTTGTAGGTTTACACTTTCTACTTTGGTTGGTACATATGATGGTTAGTGCACTGCTGAGCTCTTGTAATGTACTGTTTTTAGGGTATTCCGGTGCAGCAAACTGACAAGGATTGTGCCATATTTATCATGCGGTTCATGAAAGAAATAGTTGAGGATAGGAATCTGGAATTTGCATCAAAAGTAAAGCCTCAAATTTAGGCCTAAACTGCTTTGTAACTTCATTTTCTTGTTGCATGTGATTTGTGATGTTGAGATAGTACTATATTTGTTTCAGTGGCAGCGGCGATCATCCAAGGAACTGGTTTACACCCAAAAGGATCTTGATGCTGTGAGGACAGAGTGGGCTAAGTTTGTCATGAAGTATCACACATAGCTGGTAAATGCATGAGATAATGTTTTTGGTATTTTGATCACCCTAGCTAGTTGCCATTTTTGGCCTTTACGTATAGGCATATTATGGTGAATGTGCATTGGACAGAGTTATACAAGCACATGTTTTTGGTTTTAATGTATATGTGTAGGCATCAGGGTGTTGATCGATTACTATGTTGATTGATGTTGGGATGAATCGAACTAATGGAATATTGTAGATCTTGTTGGAATCAATGGAAAGTTTTTGGTATCAATATTGGATGTGTTCGTAAATGCGTTGATTGATTGGTTTTTGTTAGATGCAATATCCAGAATGTATGTCTTCTTATCCAATCTCAGACAATTCAATTTCACCAGAAAACCATTGTCTGACAATTGAGCACAAAAAATTCAACTGAAAAAACTGTTGTCTGTACAACATAACAACAACATCTTTTACATTGGTTCTATTGCCCAACATTGTAAAACACAATGTTAAAGGTACATATTCTGTTGTCTCACTTCATTAACCACTACATCATAGTGCCCAAACTACAAATATGCTGTTGTTTGACCAAAAGCAAAACAACAGAGAGTACAAATTAAACATTGTCTCACTTCAATAAGCAGTACATCATAGTAGCAAAACCATGGTTGAAAATAAACTTCAATAACTGCAAAATCTAGAAAGATGTTGTTTGAGTCGACTACAAACAACATTTTACTATGAGAAAAATGTTGTCCTAAATGACCTCAGAAGTTCATTTTCTTTACATTCTGATGACTTTATTCACTTTGGACAACAGCTATTTAGGAGGTCTGTTGTCTTTTCTGGTGTTCATACAACAGCCTTGTTAGTTCTTGTTGTTGTCCAAATTTTCTTCAGACGACAGAATCTCGCTGTTGTCTGATACCTCCATCAGACGGCTCTCACTCAGTCAACAGCAAAGAGGGGTATCAGACGACAGTGAAAAACTGTCGTCTGATCATATTATTGGCGTAGTGTGGATTCATAAATTCCTATATTTCCTTTTAGTTAACTAGTGATGAATTTCAAGAACTAGGTGGCCTCTAGCCGTCGACCCTCGATTTCAATTTGATAAAGAACAAGAGACGAAACCTCTCAGAAGCAGGAGAAAAGTGTGTGATCATATCATCATATCTATAAGTTAGGCTCTAAATGAAGGTAGGAAAAGGTCATTTTCCAACAATGACTTTGAAAAGTAAAATGTGTACGTAATGCTACACACCTACGTCTACTAAATTTGTTCACCAAATTTAAAACATAGTACTTACTGTAAACTAATTCAAAATGCCTTCATTTGCAAAGTTTAATTTAGTACGTCCAATTTAGAGGTTAACCAATTGAGTACGTCTAAATCAATTCAATCGAATTAGAACTCGTACGAACATGTTAGAGTAAGCGTAACATTGGCTTATCAGCTGTCGCCTACGCTTGCTAAACTGTTCACCAAGTTCAACCACAAATCACTTATGTGACAAATGCTGCATTGCTTGGTGATTGAATTTGGTGAAAAAGCATAGTATTTTCCCTATACTAAATCAGAATGCCTGTAAGGGTCCAGCAACGTAGAGAGGTTAACCAGCTGAGTATCATCAATTGATTCAATCTGAATTAGAACTCGTACGAATTTGTTAGTCTAAACAGGCTTTTTGGTAGTCGATCAACCCAATCAAAGTCAATTATTATGCTCGACAGATCGAGTTAGGGCTATAGGTTCGAGCAACTTATATTCAATAATATGAAGTTGTCCAGATTCACATTAGGTTTCAGCTGGAAGCTGTTCGAATTTGCAAGATACATATGTTTCGAAAGTTAAAATTCCTATGACGAGACTTTTAAGTTTTAACTTTGCATCACTTTTTGTTTCCTAGATTGAGGAAATAAAAAATTAAGGTATTTCTTCTCCTATTGTTTGATCTTGTAGACAGTATGAAATAAAAAGGGTAGTTCCTAGCTACTTTTTGAATGTACTTAGCTAGGATTAACCGCTAATAAAATAATCTTAGTACCTTAACTTGTGAGATTAGAAAATTCATAGTCAAATTGCCAAGAGGGTAAAAAGAGAGGCGGGGGCTAGGGACTAGGAAGTAGGAACAAAGAAGCACAACTCATGCAAACGGTGAATCTATGATTCTATAATTTAATATAAGATCAAATTAGTGAGACAAGTAATATGGGAGTGCCATCGGTATATTCAACTAGGCAGACACTAGCTTTCTCGATTTTGTCATGTGTTTCACTTCTACCAGTTATACTTGGTTAATTTCCATTTGTTTTGTATAGTATATGTACTTTAGATGTAAAAATCTCTTTTTGACCTTCCTGTATATAATTTTGAACAAGCTAGGGTGAGAGTTGCTTCTTCTCTTTCTCTGGTGGGGAGTCTTGGGACCCAACAGAATTGAAATCGGAGAGTTAAAGAGGACAAAGGGTAGACCACCCCATATCTTCGATCTGAAGTCATTTTTCGTCTCATTTTCATTTTCACACTACTGCTTACCCATACACCTCCATGTTCTTCTAGCTAAAACAATTAGCCTCTTAAATTTTCTGAAATGCTTAACTGCATTTAATGCTCATTCTCTATATCTCTATCCTCTCAATCCTTACATATACCACCACCAGTACTACTAGCGTTCTACAAACACCTTCTATCCACCATCAAGATTAATCAAAAAGTGCCATATAGTTTCTGTTCAATCGATCGATCTTCATATATATGTCGACCTGCACTACTCATCACTGTCCTCTATATCTTTTTCTTCTTCTTCTATGCCTGCTTTCTTTGCATGCATGTAGTGCCCGGCGTCTTGCTGGGGTTGATGATCCTAACAAGTCTTCGGAAAAGCTTCACTTCACCAACAAGGTAAGTAGTGAAATATGATTTCTTGTTCATGCTCTTCTTGTTCTTCGTCTTCTGCTTTCATTTTGAGTTCAGATCATGAAATGCAATAGTCCAAGTTAATGACGTCATGCTTTTCTGCAGGGTACTGATGTTAACATTACAGTTGTGCCGAAAGTGAAATCTTTCTCGTCATCAAAGCCGGTTCTTGAAGTTACAGAAGGATCAGAAATCACGGTGGAGACGGAACCCGATAGCGATGATAGTACTAGAGAAGAAAGTCCTAAACGGTACCACACAAAAGCTACCCCCAATGTGAAGAATGTCTCATCGAGAAAAAGGAAAGGATCAACCTCATCATCCTCAAGTGCTGCAGATCAGAAGTCGAAGACAAGGTCTGATCAGCATGTTTCAGTTTCATGGCGAGTGCCGCGAAACAAACGAGGGATTCAGAAGCAACCAGGGTTTAATCTGGACTATTCACCCCCGAAGACACACCCTCCTTCTCATAACTGATCATCATCGGTCTATATTATATATGAACTATATATATAGATATGGATTCTGGATCCTTTTTCTTCTTCTTAGTCTGGTCTGTATTTTTTTTCTTTTTCTGATCGATCCCCTCTTTTGCGATATTAATGGAAAATGAATACTACTTCTCTTCAATGCATGATCCATCATTGCATGTGGAAGGTATGTATGGTCAAGAACTTGTAGGGCCTTAAAGTCCTAGCTATGGTTATAGTATGGTCTTCAAGTACTATAACATATGATCGATATGACTGTATAACATAAGTGTTATAATATATATATCATCTAGTGGCTTTTCGATCATCATCCCATTTAATGTATATTTAGCCACAAATTTATATCTGCCTCTTCTTCTTTAATTTCTTCCCGATCCTTTAATGTTCTATATGAGACATCCTATTGTGCTCCATTATATGATATCATAGCGTGTTTTTCCACCGTTAGAAATGTTTCTGTCACCTGTTAAATTTGGTTAAATTGATCTGATGCAAAAAGGGTAAGAGTAAGGCCATGAGATATGTTCAATCAACCTTCTTAATTTATAATTGAATATGTGATCTTTCATCTGTGTTT
The DNA here is from genome assembly GCF_958449725.1 of Rosa rugosa. NCBI lineage: Eukaryota > Viridiplantae > Streptophyta > Magnoliopsida > Rosales > Rosaceae > Rosa > Rosa rugosa. Next base: position 31,406,470 of record NC_084825.1, read on the forward strand.
ATTTTTTTGAGGAGATCTTTCATCTGTGTTCTACCTTCTATATATATGGGGATCACTCATCAGTACGCTGACGTTAATATGTTCATCTTATGAAGTAATTTAACATTCAATTTTCTGAAGACAACAATGAACATTAATTGGTTAAGATTATATGGCTATTTTGTGAGATTGATCCAAGACTGAGATGGCCGGTGTGGAAATATTTGTGAGATGGAGTGGTGGGTTTCCTAATTATTATGAGGGAGGCAGTTATTATATATAGTTTGAGTACCCCACACTATTTAGTTAATGTTTATGCTTGTATTACCATTGGTATTTTAATTTGTTGGGAAGAAATTGTGGCAATTAATCTTCTGAGTGTGTGTGATAAATTGAACTTACTAAACAATAAGTCAATGAAACCAAAAGAAATTCAAAGTTTTGGGTGCAAATTGTTCTACTACATTGTTAAGATTAAATCGCAATCATCAATTGAATCATTGATCACCCAAATCATCGACCTAACTAACTCAGAACTCGGTCCGATTTGATGTATAGTTAGATGAAGGGATAATTAAAAAACATAACATTACTTTTACAAATGATAAAAGAACATTACGAACATATTATATTCATCTATATCATATTTGTTATTGAGTCAAGAATTGAAGTCGAGCGGTGATGAGCTAGCTCAGGGTTTGTTTCGATCACTTTCTCATAGCTAGCTAGACGTGTTCAGAACGTGATCACAAAAATAAAAGTCTAGCTACATGAGTCTTAATTCTTAATGATACCCGAGGTACTAATTTTCTTGAGGTATTATAGTAATGGCTTGCCAAGTTCATACATTTAGTGCCTTTTTGCGTGAGCTCGAATCCTTGAGTCCTTTTGAGGTCGTTGACAATGCAATGAACTTCAAATCCATGTTTAATCAAATCCCTTTGCCAAGAAAAGACAGTGAACCTTTTTCTCCTCCTAGCCTGACCTTCATTGCATTTTGTATATTGCTCGTGCAACTCTCCATCCCCAAGTCCACTTAAGCTACTTTGTTTATTACTCATCAATAGTTTAAAAATAAAACAACTTATTATATAGAGTGGTCATTTGGCACCATTTTCCAGAGGCCTCAAGATCATCTAACAAGAGAGACATAAGATGCAACATTTTCAAGGGTGTCTCCAAAAAAAGATAAAAACTATAAATGAAATTCAACTCGGTTTCAAAATCCCAATGAACACCAAGTTATTAACTAGTAGATATTTTTCTTATGGGGGTAATGGAGACAAACATCCCATGTATCCTTACTTCCTTAGTAGCCAAAATTCCTAACAAAGCCAACAAGAAATGTACCCAATTTGCTTCTTCCCAATGTGATCCAATGGTTCAAATTGCATTCCAGGCATTTCCAGCTAATCCCCATCACATAGCCTTTGTTAAACTTCATTTCCTTGTTTCTTTGTTTTTTGTCTATTTTTATGTCTCATTCATCCCAAAGTAAGAAAAGGTAGGGGAAAATGTGCATGTTCCAAGATGGGTACTTCATTTCATTTCTGTCTACCTAATAAACCAGATTTGAAGGTCCCTATACATTTTGTCTCCCAAGATTTAGTGGTGCTCACCCAGTTTAATCAATTAATTATGTACTGAAATCGATATAATATTGGTTATTAAGTTCTCATCCATGCATTCTTCTCCTTGGAGGATGGAAAGTTTTCATGTACTTTCTGAAAACTTTGAGGTAAACATCTTTCAAGAATTTACTTCACCAACTGGCAACTGGGGTGCTTGTAATGATTTTAAGATCTCAAAGATGGATTAGTATTTCCTGCTTGATATTAATTAGGAGAAAATCTAAAGTGGGGCAATTTTGCCAACGTAGTATTTTCTACTTAATTAATAATATTTTATATACATGGCGAGAAATGATTGGACCGTCGGACAAATTTTGTAGTCTGATGGTCTTACCGAAAACCCTCATTAGAGATGTTCATTCTTTAATGCTCAAATCCATTGCTATAGATGAGTGCACAATTACACTGTACATTGGATCATGCATCCTGTTTTACATACATGTTTCAGTATTCAGTACACATGCAGCTAGGGTTTTAGGATTGGCCAAAACAACAACTCTGAAATAGTAGTTTCAACTTGATACAAAATTACAAATCCATAACTTATGTCTCACAATTCACATTTTACTGAAAGAGATAAACATGATTGCCCTATCTATTTTAATTTAACTCTATGTGAATGCGAGTTTTTGTATATAAGTGTAGTACTCCTCTCAGTCTGGTGGTCATGTACTCATGTTGGTGGAGATATCAGTAGTATTACAAAGTGAAACCTGATTCAGAAAGAGAATCAGCAATATGAACAAAGTAGGAGCAAGTGTTCAAAAATCAATTACCCAGTACAAATCAAAATCCAAAACGGAACATCTCATGATTTTCATATATATAGCAGTCACAATGTCACAGAACTGTGTTTCACCTCAGATAAAGTGATAAACAATCCCAAATACAACAAGGGTTGCTAGAATAAGTCCATTACATTCTCGATTACATGCACTAGAATGACAACCAGTTTTTTAAGGACGAATAGCCAGACCACATCCATTGATTATGTTGTTATGTTCACAACTTATCCAGAAACCAGGATAACAACATTTATTTTAAAATAAAATAAAAAAAAACAGAAAAACTCAATAAAAAGAATGTAGTCCGAGACACTATATATATCACTAAGTAAAGGGACCATCATGGAGCTGAATTCGAACAAAGGAGGTACTAACAGAAATAACCTAGTCATATTAACTTCCACCTCATTGATTCATTGATGTCGAATGCTTCAAGCTATGTTAATAAGCATTACTTCGTTTTCTGGGAAGCCCTACGTACAGTTTTGCTGCTATTTCGATCCCAACACCACTGGTTTGATCTATCAACCGCGTAATCCAAGACCTAACCTTGCTCCTCTGTTACTATAACCTTATCAATTATGCACATCTGATGGAATGATCGATCCAGCCATTGTTTAACCTTGTCCAATTCATCAAATATGCCAAGATAATGAGATATGCCTATATGCGATTCCCAGGCTTTCATATATAAAATATCACTAGGATTTCGTTAATTGGCATTTATATCTTACAGACGAAACTGCGTCAGCATTTGTGAATTTTTTTTTTTTGGTGTGTACTCTGCATTCATAGATCAAGGCCACATCAAAAGATAACTCTAGTTATCAAGCAGTCTAACACCACAACAGGAAAAGAAGGGAAAATTAACAGTAAAACGCCAAATCAAGGTCAGCGAAAACAAATGAAAAGTCCAAACTCTAGCTAAAAACCATTTCAGCAGAAAAACCACAAACAAGGACCCAAATAAATGACCATTGGCATTTTTTCACCAAAAAGCTAAAATTCATTACTCCAAAATTTATCAACAGAAACAAACCCATTATCTCAATCGCAGTAAAATTCACATTAGCTACAAAAATTCTCAATAATCTTACCTGTTTCAGCAGTAAAAAGTCGAGACCTTTTACCATATATAGGTCGATCATTTTTGTTGTACTGGGTATTATCGTACTTTCACTACTTCAGTAACCTTTCTGGATACGACGCCGTCTTCTTTATCTTCTCTTACCCCAAAATCTCAAATGCTTCTTATTTTCCCGCCAAAACAACTTTCCCAACTTGAAAACGAAAATCCACGAATCGAAGATCGAGAGAGAGAGAGAGAGATGGAGGCGGAGAAAGCAGGGGCGTCGTTGGACTAGCTGATCGCCTGGTTCAACAGTCGGATCTCGGAGCTCCAAGAGCTCGTTATTGCGCGAAACAGTATGACCCGACCCAATTACTTGATTTAATTTCAAGCGTAGCATTCTCTAAAGCTCTGAAATGTGAACGATTCAGTGTACCCAGCTAGCAGCGTCACCGATTTTTCGGCCCTCGACGCCGCCGTGAAGGACCCGGTTCGCGACGAAACCCTAGCCATCCCCAAAGCAAAAGTAGTTCCTTTTCTCTCTCTCTCTGAGTATGTGTGGATTGGGCTTTGTTTGATTTCTGAGAAATTTTATGAAAATGTTGATATATCAGTATGCGAGGTCCTTATAATTTTCATCATGTGTTGGGTGGAGTTTGTGATAATTGTGCTTGTGGCTACTTGGAAAATCAATTTACAAAGTGAATTGGAAAGAATTTGATCTTCTTACTAGGAAAGTAAAAGAAGCAATTTTGATCGTCTGGGTGTATAATGAGCCTATGAATTCTTCTTTTAAAGGTTAATGAAGGTTTCAGTTGTATGTGTTTCCATGAATGATGTATAATTAGATGGTACAATGTGATGGCAGAAACTGATCGATGCATCGCTGAAGCAGCAAAGGAAATTGAAGGATATGTCAGTTTATCCCCCCACTCATGTTCCGGAAAGGATGTCAATGTTGAATCTGGATACCAACAGATGGTAGAGAGCTTATACTGTTTCTTTGTTTCAGTTTATTTCCAGAAAGCTCTCAGCAAAACACTGGTTCTGGGATCTTCAAGCTTGAGGAGGATCCTGCACAGCCGCCGCTGCCTAAAGTACATCTCTCTGTCTCTCTCTCTCTCACACACACACACACACACTTGTGTCAATTTATGGTCTATTCTGTAATCATCTATAGCTACATGCTCTGTATATAGTATGAGGGGCCACTATTCTTTCTGTTTTTGTTAATTTCAGGAGAAAAAGGGTCGTTCCATGCCACCATTGTGGTTTATAATAGCTGAAGAGCTGGATTCATTGTCATCGTGAGTAAAGTTTCCTTTCTTAATTCTTTTGCTATATTTGTTAAGAGGAAGTCCTGTCTTCGTTGTTTTCTTTCGGACAACAATAGCATACTAATATGGTAGTCACTTATACTGTTATACATCTGACATGGACATAGTCACATAGACTGTCTGATAAGAGATCTCAAAATCAAGTAATGCTAACCTGGCAAAGTGATATACATAGAGGTGGAACTTGTGTACAATCTAGTATTGTCATTGTCACAAGTGTTAACTAGTGGCAAAAATGTATAAAATGTTATCTCTCCGCTACTTTAAAGTACTCTACATTCACAAACTACTGCAATTTCTTTTCTTGCTAAATAAGAATTTTTTATTTTCCTTCAAGTTTCGCCTTGCTATGCAAGAAGTGTATGCACAATGAACAAAAAAGTTTCACAAAGAGATATTAAGAGTGAAAACGACTCTGACAGAGCTGCAAATGGATTAGGAGGTCTGTGCCTGTTAACTCATACATGTATCTTATAAAATGAGCCTTTGTCTGTATTGAAGAATGTTCTACACTTTTGAAATTTGTACAACTCTTTCCAGCTATAATTTTGATCCCAGATACCATGAATTTAAAGGTTTGAAAGACCACTAATTGTAAATTATCAAGCCATCTTTAACTTGGTTTGTTTTGCCTCCAAGGAGGAGGAAATGATTTCTACAGCCTCAAAAGTAATGCTATATAATAGGCTGTTGTGTCTACTCCATGATGGGTAGGTATTGAAAACAGAGGTCTTCTGTATCTAGCCCTGTTATTGGCATCATTTTCTTGCTCTAAGTATTACTAACTGCAGATACATGAGAGGAAGGCTAACACTAGAGAAGGTCAATGCAGCTATTAATGACATGGCAACATATGCTGAAGCAAATATCAGCTCATAGCTGCTCCAAAGAAGAATGTTTGTGTTCTGCCTCTCTGATTTTTGGTTTGTACATCTTTGGCACAGGTCTGATTTTGGTTATCAATCATCATGCAGGTGGCAGGAGATCGATGGGAAAAAGCCTTGGTAAGTGAATTAAATCAGGTTATTGGGTCTGTTCTCAGGTCCTAAGTATGATGTTAAAGGAATTAACACACTTAGCTAGCTAATACCTTCTACATCTCAAATTTCTAGATCTCCCCCCCTCCCTCCCTCCCCACCCATTTTTCCTCATAAACCCTTGAATTTCATTAGGGACGAAGATGACGTCGCTTCTCTGAATTTTTTATGGCCAGTCAGGTCCTTACTCCCACTTTTATCAGGATGGGGGCTGCCTACCTCATATCTTGTAGCTCATTGTTCATCTGTACTAAAAGAAAAAAGAAGAGAAATAAGCAATATCCTTTTGGAACCATTGTTTTATGCAAATAATGTGTCAAGTATGGGATTCTGTAATCTGTATTGCCATGTCAAGCAATGAGCATGTAGCTTTGTCAGTTCTCACTGCTGGTTAACTTTTTATATTTGTAAGCATGGTTTATAGCTGCTCACGTATGCCATTAGCATTGATACCGCTTACCGCTATAATGAATACAGGATATAAGAGATACAGCAATGCATGAAGCTGTAAAGGGAAAACACTTCTTTCTCAAAACTGACATGAAGGGACCATCCTTGAAGCCTGACAACACTGGAAAAGCAATACTAACTGTAAGGTTCTTGTCTTTATTTTTCAAACATGTATTGTGTAGACTTTAAACAATATCATAGTGCACTCAAGAAAGCTTCAATTCTACTTGGCATAAGTTGAGTGAATACATGGACCTCCCATCTTCACTAATAAAGAGGTCTCAAGTCCAATCCTCTTTTCTCAATAACTGATAAATGTAGTAGTTTCTGTCATATCTACTTGGACTTGAAGATCATGACTTTGATATGTGTATTCTCTGAAATAGCATTTATCTTTCATGACTCTTTACAAATTCAGCTACTTACAGTGATGAAACTTTTATTCTTGGTGCCTTTTGCTGCTTCACAGGTCCTTCGTCACCTTGGTCGTGTAAGTGAGACACGGATTGGTCATCATCGGGTGATCATTCTTTTGAAGCCTCATTGATAGGGCTTGCTTTCTGGACAAATGTATGCATTGTTTTTATTCCTTTTCTGTTTCGGATAAAACTTGTGTTTTATCCTTGCTTGCATATGTAGTAAGTTAACAGTAACTAGTAAGGTGTAGAAGTTGAAAACTGGTTTGGAAAGTTATGAAAAAGTGGGTTGTCCAGAACTTATTGATCCTGTGTTTTATTTTATTTATAGTTTCATTATATTATATAGAAGTTGAAAACTGGTTTGTAAAGTTATGAAATAGTTGTTTGTTTAAGTAAAATAGATTCGAGAGAGAATTGTAGAGAGAGATGTGTATTAGTATTGATAATAGGAGCCCTATATATAGGGATTACAAAGTGCTAGTTCTAATGTTACAAGGAATACCAATCCGTGTAGGATTGGGAAATCTAGAACCTTCTCTCCTATTGCTACTCCTAGTTTGATAAGGCACATTAAATCGATATTCCTTCAACACTCCCCCTTGTGCCGCTTCAAACTTGGTGGTGACGCTTCATCCGTTGCCTCGTTAAAAACCTTGCCAGGTAACAAAAACCCTGTGGGATAAAAATAACCCTGGTTGAAGGACAAAAAGAGCACAACACGTCCTTCACTCTTCGAGATCGAACATGTAGACACCATAACTCCCCCTGATGTCGATATCTCCCCCTGATTGCTACAATCGTGGGAGTTCGGATAACTTTCTCAATCCGATGCTCTTCACATGTTTCTCGAAGGTGGATTTAGGTAACGACTTAGTGAATAAGTCCGCTACATTATCCTCTGATCGGATTTGACTCACTTCAACCTTTAGAAGTGATTGTTGTTGCTGATTATAAAAGAACTTAAGCGATATATGCTTGGTGTTGTTGCCTTTGATGAAACCTAACTTCATTTGTTCAATACAAGCTGCATTATCCTCATAAATGCATGTAGGTTCATCTGTGGTAGACTTCAAACCACAACTTCCTTGAATATGTCGAATCACAGACCTTAGCCATATACATTCACGAACGGCTTCATGTAGAGCAATAATCTCTGCATGATTCGAGGAAGTAGCAACAAGGGTCTGTTTCGTAGACCTCCAAGATATCGCAGTGCTTTCTATGGTAAAGACATAACCAGTTTGGGAACGACCTTTGTGAGGGTCAGAGAGGTACCCTTCATCAGCAAAACCCATCAAGACATCATTGTCGTTTTGATGGAGGGAGATAGGAGGACGCCGGCCACCAAGAGCGGCGGCGGCGCCGGCGGCGGCAACATGGTCGGCGGTCATTCTATGGACGGGGGCGTTTTGCCTTTTGGGGTCCGATCCCAACTTTTCGTCATTCCTTTTCTCTCTGTAGGGATAAAATAGGCCCATATCAATCGTACCTCCTAGGTATCGAAAGATTGTCTTTACACCAATCCAATGGCGGCGTGTTGGCCCAGAGCTATGTCGAGCTAACAAGTTCACTGCGAATGAGATATCCGGTCTTGTGCATTGAGCTAAGTACAATAATGCGCCTATTGCACTTAAATAGGGAACTTCGGCCTCTAATGGTTCTTCGTCCTCATCCCTTGGACGAAACGGATCTTTTCCGGGCTCAAGACTACGGCCGATCATGGGAGTACTCGCAGGCTTTGCTTTATCTTCATTAAAGCACCTTAGGACTTTCTGAGTATATGCAGACTGATGGATCAAAATCCCATCACTACGGTGCTCGAGTTCTAAACCGAGACAAAACCGTGTTTTCCCAAGATCTTTCATCTCAAATTCGGATTTCAAGTATTTAGCAGTTTCCTTCAACTCATCTAGAGTTCCAATTAGGTTCATGTCATCGACATAAACTGCTACGATTGCAAATCCGGAACTTGTTCTCTTAATGAACACGCAGGGGCATATTTCATTGTTAATATATCCCTTCCCAATCAAGTAGTCACTTAGACGGTTATACCACATCCGTCCGGATTGTTTTAATCCATATAGTGAGCGTTTTAATCTTATTGAAAACGCGCTCCGTGGTTTAGAGCCACTTGATTTGGGTGGTTGAAGTCCATCTGGAACCTTCATATATATCTCTGAATCTAGATCCCCATAGAGATATGCTGTAACCACATCCATAAGCTGCATGTCAAGTTTTTCGGAAACTACCAAACTGACAAGGTAGCGGAACGTTATAACGTCCATTACGGGAGAATATGTCTCCTCGTAGTCGATTCCAGGGCGTTGTGAGAAACCTTGCGCCACAAGGCGGGCTTTATATCTTACCACCTCATTTTTCTCATTACGCTTTCTAACAAAGACCCATTTATGGCCAACAGGCTTTACACTTGGGGGTGTCTGCGTTACAGGCCCAAATACCTGTCTCTTTGTTAGTGAATCCAATTCAACCTGGATCGCATCTTTCCATTTAGGCCAATCTGCTCTTCGTTGACATTCTTCAACAGAGCGAGGTTCGATATCATCATATTCTATAATTCCTTTTGCAATATGATATGCAAATGCATCATCAATCGCCATAGAATTTCTATCCATCATCTCATGTACACTAGTGTAATTTATGGAGATCTCTCTATTCTCTGGAGTTGGTTCTGACATTGGAGCGTCCCCCAATGATGTCTCTTGGACATAACCATAATCCGGAATATTCTCATGAGATGGATTATTCACATCGATGATTAATGGATTATTTTGTGCCAAACTCGCTTTCTTTCTTGGGCGAGAATCCATCGAACCTATGGGCCTCCAGCGCTTCCTGGCAAGAGCCGTGGGCCTAGCCATAACGTCACCATCATTGAGAGATGGGACGTTGGCGCCATGCTCATGCATTCTTGAGTTGGCGTCATATCCTCTACTTTTAGGGACATCAATCCTTGCAGGCACGTTTGCAGCAGGTATGTGTGATCTCGTCACTTTAGCGATATCAGAAAACGCATCAGGCATCGATTCTGCTACGTTCTGAAGATCGAGAATTCTCCGCACTTCAATTTCGGACTGTGCGGTTCGGGGATCAAGATGAGACAGAGTGGGGACAGACCACGACAATTCCTGTCGTTCCTGTTGAACATTGATGTTCTTATCTCCCCCTAACGACGGGAAGACTGTCTCATCGAAGTGACAATCCGCAAATCTAGCGGTAAAGAGATCGCCTGTCAAGGGTTCTATGTAGCGGATAATCGTTGGAGAATCATATCCAACACAAATGCCTAATCGTCTTTGAGGACCCATTTTGGTGCGCTGTGGTGGCGCAATTGGCACATAAACTGCACACCCAAATATGCGTAAGTGTGAGACATTAGGCTCATACCCAGTCACCATCTGGGACGCAGAAAAGGGTTGAGTGGCAGTGGGCCTCAGACGAATAAGCACAGTTGCATGCAATATTGCATAGCCCCAAGCAGAAATAGGGAGATTGGTGCGCATTACCAATGCCCTAGCGGCCATTTGTAGTCGTTTAATGGCGGCTTCTGCGAGACCATTTTGGGTGTGAACATGAGGAACAGGATGTTCAACATCAATCCCAATGGATATGCAATAATCATCAAAAGTCTTTGATGTAAACTCTCCAGCATTGTCTAATCTTATAGACTTAATAGGATGATCAGGGTGGTGAGCCCTTAACTTAATTATTTGTGCTAGGAGTTTAGCAAATGCAGCGTTCCTTGTAGACAATAGCATGACATGTGACCAGCGTGTTGATGCATCAACCAATACCATAAAATATTGAAATGGTCCGCATGATGGTTGAATAGGTCCACAAATATCACCTTGGATTCTTTGTAAGAATGGTATATATTTTCTTTGGTGTCCTTTGCATAGGATGGTCTCAATCCTAACTTTGCTAAAGAGCAGGCTTTGCAGAAAGAATGATGGGCTTTAGAAACAACCAATGAGGATTTTTGTTGAGCCACAAAGTCACAAGTGACTTTAGAAGTAAAAGTTGGAGACAAAGGAGCCTTGGTGGCGTCAATGCCACCCTGAGGCCGCAGGGGGAAGGCGGCGCCGGCCAAGGATGGCCGGATTTGGGGGTGAACGGCGACGTGAGGCGCAGGGGCTCCTTCGGTGTCCAAAAACCTAGTTTTACTTCTTTTCGTTCGGAAAAAGGGATGTCTGTGTGAAGTCTTTAATATACGGATCATCATGTCACGACCTGGGTGTCCCAAACGGTCGTGCCAAAGCCTATATGTGTCGGAATCCCATAAATCATCTCTCATGACATGGTTGGATTCAATGACTCGAATAGTGGTTGCATACAACCCACTAGAGCGACACATAAGTTTCTCTAAGACTCGTTTATGTCCGTAGTCATTAGAGGTGATGCAAAGGAACTCTTGTCCATTCTCACAATGTGTTTCCACATGAAAACCATTGGCTCTTACATCTTGTAAGTTAATAAAGTTCGAAAAATATGTCCATGACATGAGATAAAATCAATCGATACTTTATTAATAATAGCCAATGATTACATCAAAGTTTCTTGACCAAAATCTAATCCAATATAAAAATCAAACCGTAGACAAATCGTAGTCACTCAATCCGTTCGGTAATTTCAATTTAGTTGTGACCAGGTAAGGTAAGGCGAGATTTTGGTGGAGCGTTGCTCACTTTTAAAACCGTTCTCTCAGATCAAACCTTGCCTAGACATCACAAGTACTCTTGAGTACGCCTAGAGGGAAAGAGTTAATACAATAAGTCATTTTATTGATTTAAGGCATAATTGCCATTACATAATTCTTGGACAAAATAAAAGACTATAAATAAAAATCTGCGGCATTTTGTCTTCATCGCCAGATTTAAAGTCTTTGTGAACTCGAAGTCTTGATCACCATGATGCAACTACCTTCTTAGGTACATTGCAAATTCAGGTCCATTGATCAGACGTTCCATATCAGAAATAGACACCATAAAGAGGATTCTCCCTTGATTGAGGCGCATTGGCACAATATGCATAGTCCCTAGGACTGGTGGCGTTGGAAAGTGGTGCCCATGGCCAACGTTGGGTCCATGGTTTCCAACCCTATTTCCCTCAAAATCACGCCTCCTACGGTCGTGGGATTGTCGCCTTGAGCGATTACCTTCTTGAGCATTTCGATCGTATGGATCATGACGTCGATGGCGACTTTCTCTAGCCATAGGACGATGCTCTTGATAGCTATCTTGAAGCCTATCAAATCTTCTTTGCACAAGTTCATTGCCATGTCTTTCAGTAGTGGCCATAGCTTCAATAAGCTGTTGAAAACTTGTGATCCGTCTTGCATTTACATGAGTCCGGAATAAGTCAGAGGACCTCATAGCACAGGCGGGGAAGGTATTGAAGGTTTTCTCAATCAACTGGTCTTCTGTGATTGTTTTTCCACAGAGACGCATCATTGCTCTGATGCTGAGAGCTTCCGAATAAAATTGCATGACAGTGTCAAATTCAGAGAAGCGAAGATCTTTCCATTCTGCTTCTGTATTCGGAAGTATGGAGTCACGAACATTGCCATATCGTTCGCGAAGCGCATGCCAAAGCTTTATGGCGCTATCCTCATTTATGAACTCAAACTGTAGGTCACTATCCATGTGACGTTTCATGAAGGCAAGTGCATTGGAATTATCTTTCTCAGTTTGAGGGTCTGGAGCTGTTTCTATAGGACAAAGCTCTTGGATAGTATGCAATAAATCACGGGCAATAAGGTGGATCTCGACATCAATGACCCAAATTAAGTACCTTTTGCCTGCATAATCCAATGGAACAAAATCGAGTTTGTTCATGTTTGACATCCTGAAAGATGAAACAAGAACAAGTTAGTTTCGGAGTCAATGCTTCCACGAAAACTAATATAAATAAGATTTCCGAGCTATGCTACCAAGAAATCGATTTCCAAGAATAATTGGATTAGACCGAAACAATGATGTTTGAATGGTCAAAATAGATGCTCACGAACGCTCTTAGTCCGTAGCATACGAACGCTCTTAGTTCGTTAATTGCGTGAATCCCCACGATTCCGCTTTTCAAGAATCGAACCCACGTTATAAGAAAGGTGGGATGTAGAAGAAGGGAGGTTTTCAAGTCCCCGAGAAAAGAAGAAATATTTGAATTATAGGAACTTCAAAACTTACTCTTGAATACTTACTTGTATTTGGATCACGCGCGTGTCGATGCAGGCGTGATGGAGCGAAGCAATCCAAGTAGATGCGTGCAGCGAATGCGGGGCAGCAGGGGCTGCGGTGGTAGTAGTGGTGCAGGAGCAGCGGAGGCAAATTGCAGGGGCAGCAGCAGTAGTGTAGGGGTGCAGGTGCACGGGTGCGTAGGGCAAAAACGCTAGCCAAGTTAGTTGGAGGACACGGACGCTGCAGGGGTAGCAGACTTGCGGTAAGGCTACAGGGGCAGCGCGCAAGGCAGCAGGAGGCTGCAGTGGCAGCAGCAGAGCTAGTCGCAGGGGCGCGCGGGCTGGCAGGTATGCAAGCCGAAAGGGCTGCAGGAGCAGGCGGGCTAGCAAGGGGCTAGGTGCAGGGATGCTTCGGTGGCAGCAGGCTGGAACGCAGGGCTGCAGGGAGGGGGCAACAGTGTGCGCAGGGGCGCGCGCGGAGCAGCAGTAGGCGCAGGGGCGCACGCGGGGCAGGCTGCAGCGATGCTAGCACGGGCTAGGGGCTGTGGCAGTTTTGGCGATATGAAATTCTTTTCGGCTTTTTGGCTTTTGTGGTTTAGGGCTCGTGCTGATAACGTGTTTAAGTAAAATAGATTCGAGAGAGAATTGTAGAGAGAGATGTGTATTATTATTGATAATAGGAGCCCTATATATAGGGATTACAAAGTGCTAGTTCTAATGTTACAAGGAATACCAATCCGTGTAGGATTGGGAAATCTAGAACCTTCTCTCCTATTGCTACTCCTAGTTTGATAAGGCACACTAAATCGATATTCCTTCAACATTGTTATTATTTTTAACGACGCGAATCTAACATTTGACATAACCTAATCCTAACTTAATTTCCCACCTTCTGTTGGGCTACGCTTTATTGGTACATAACATAACCTTGTTATTTAAAAGAAAGATGCATGAGTCTATAGTTTGTGATACTTGTTAGCCCTAAACCCAAACAACATAAAAGATGCACAAGTACAAATTTTATTCTCCAAAAAAGTGTGACAAAAATTGTATATTGAATCGAGATTGACTATCATCGAAAACTAAAAAATGTTTCACTAAACTAAATAAGTAAGATAAGAGTATTTATTACAAACCAAATAGATCATTCTTAACTTTTTACATTTAAATGTAAATATTGAACAAACCGATGCAGCGAATTCGTTTTTCAATTTTAATCATGAACTATCTAAATAATAAATAATTAAGATCATGAACTACATGAAGAATTCTTTTTCTGGTCAGTAAAAACTTGAACATTTAAACAACCATCTAGCAGATGCAAGACACAATCCACCATTAAGTAAATGCGTCAAGTACTAACGTGCAATTAAAAAACAGCAGTGCCATAAACACCAAAGCAAGGAAGGATAACATAATGACCGCATGAATTCTTCTTAGTCTTTGCCCTAATGTCATTCTTCTTCTTCTTCTTGGGGCAAGTGCTTCTCTTTCTCTACGAGCTAACATGGTTTAATATGCGAAGTAATTGCTGATACAGTTTCTGTTACGAGTGTAAATGGCATTAAACTCGTTATTTATAGAGCACGGTTTCGTTTAATTATCATAGGAGTCCTTTTCTGGAAAAGATTGGTAGTTATAGTTTCAACCAAATTAGGATTTGCTAGAGAATAAACCTTTCTAGTCCTGCATTGGATTAATTTCATACTACATACAATATCTTTTGCTGTTAAATATGAAGTTTGTTAAATGATTAATCACAAATACCTACCGAACCATGGAGCGATTATCAATTTGATACCTTGACCATTGACACTGTTAGATATGAAAATATTAACGGAGTGTAACTTAAAAGTACGAAATTGAAAATCACGCCAAAACTCATTTAAGCTTCACCCTCTTTTGCAAGAAGTATACACGAAGTTAGAATAAAATATATCTGACAGAGCTTAAAGGGTTAGGAGGTGGTGTCCCTGTACCCTTACAGATAATCAACAATATGATACTTCCTATTCATTGAAGAGTGCTCCAACATGGAAAGACTTGCTTACATCTACCATGCCAAACAGAACGCGAATTAAAATTTCCTGAACCTTCCACCGGTACCTGTTTCAGTCTTTGCATTTCATACTGGCGCGTGGTGCCTAAAGCAATACGACTCCTCACTTCCTCAGCTTTGGTGGAAGTGTTCACTCACAACTATCCCATCTGATATAATTGAAGTAAAGACATGTAAGAACGTCAAGAATGATGTGTCTCTTGTTCATAGAAACATTGGTACAACAAAGCTTGACAAATTGATTACCTGAAGCAAAATTGATGTTGATTCCTGCATAAGAGGCTGAATCTGAACTTCCAACCACCAATTTGTTTATCCCAACCTAGTGTTCCACATCTGATATATGCTTCTGTCCTCTTTGTTCACACAGATACTACATTGCTCTGAGCGTCAACATCTTCTTTTAAACTTTCCAAAAAAAAAAAAAGTGTTATGTTGATCAACAAACAGAATGCAACAATTGACAAATTTTGAGTCATTATTTGGTTGAATTATTGTGCTATTAGCTCCTCATACATACAGATATGTCATATTATGCTTTTTTGGAATAATCAGTGAGTGAAAGTATAGCAAAGGATGCTGGCTTAATATATGACCACCCGAGAATGTTCATATGTAACTTCCTATGTTGATTGACTGCATGAGATGCCTGATATATACTCAAGGAGATCTAGATTTGCCATTATTCTGTTGAAACTTGGTCTTTGCTTCAGTTTTATTATTTACTTTTCATACAGTGACCTATAGTCTCGATATGTACTATGTGATATTATATGGAAAGGAAAAACAGAGAGCTAGAACTGCAGTCGGACAACTTTCATATAAGCAAGACTGATGCATGAATTAAGAATTCTGTCTTAACATTTCAATGAGGTTATTGGCTTTGTCAGTTGTTGCTTCTGGTTAACTTGTCATATTCATGAGCATGGTATATAATGTTTGGTTCGTCCATGCAATTAGTATTTAATAACACTATAACAAATGCAGGAAACAAGAGAGATTGCAATAGAAGATGCAAGGAAGGGAATACAAGTATGTCATGAAACTGACATGAAACTATGAAAGGATGTCGATCCTTGAGGCTTGACATGAAAGGAACACAAATGAATCACCCAAATTAAATAATCTAGTTAACATAACAGAACAAAAGACCTAACGAGTTACTATAAAAAAAACTTGAAAAGAATACCAAAGTCAACCAATCGAGCTAAGAAATTTATCAGCTATAGAGAGACGGGGAGACCTAGAGCAAGTACCAAAGTTACTGGACCTAAAAAAATTAATTACCAGCAGAGCACACTGCTGCATTTCATCAAATATGACGCATTTCATACGGAAGTGTTCTAAAAAAATGAGAAACAAATGCAATCAACAATCCATGTTTGCCAAAAATGTTTCCAAAAAAGGAGGGAAAAAAAGAAGAAGCCAAGACAACGAATAATCAAATGGAGTATATATGAAAAGTTGTAATGATGATGGATACCTAGAGAGACAATGTGAGGAGTCCCCCTTCCCCTGAGACATCCGCGTCCTCTGACTCTAATCCTGTGCACCCACTCAACGAGAAGCAGTAGCATATGGGCCCTCCTGAGCACTCCTCCTCCTCTTCCTGCACCTCCACCCCCATCTTCTCCTTCCCTCTCTCTAGTGTTTCTCTCTTTCTTTTGCTCCTTATCTCTGTTTCTCTATTTTCCAAATTGCAAATAAGGTCCCACAGAGGGTGGTGGATTTATGTGGAATAACCGAACCCCGCAACTTGTGATCCAAGTGCAATCTTCTAATGTCATTGAATCATTTGGGATGACTCCATAGGTGCTTGCCACTATCCTAAATCTGGCCTCGGTGTGTTTGCGTTCATTATGCCTCTCTCCTAAACTTCGGAAATTTGTATATCCCAGCAACATATGATCTGATTCAAGAGGCATGCCAGTTCCATCTAGAATATCGAACAAAGAAAAATAGAAATTGTCCCGACCATCATTTGCTTCTAAGGTACAACAACATACAGCAGATTGAGTTTTTGTATTTGCAGCACCCCGCAAGTTACCGATGGCGCATATAGCGAACCCTAGAAACTTGTTTGCGAGCCAATTGGGTGGTAATTGCACAGTTACGGAAGACCCTCTACTCTGATGGTTGAACCATTCTGGAATATCACTTCCAGGAAGAGATACAAGGCAAGGAGGTCCAATATAACGATCATAAATATAACGATCATAAATAACCTATACATTGAAAACAGGAAGTTAAACTAAATCAGTAAATTAGGGTGTTTGTGTTGTATGTGTATGTGCTAATGTTTCTGAAAGAGGGCATAAACCTGAATATCAGTAGCAGTTTCCACAATATCTATAAATAGATTGGTATTGATCACCAACATCCATTACATGATAATGATTCCATACACAAGATAGAGAATGGAAGTTGTTTTATACCACTTCTCTCCACTTTAAATTGCCGCAAGGATTTCAAATTCCCAAAGTACTCAGGCAACTTTGAAAGGTTAGAGCACCCAGTCAGATCGAGATAAAGAAGGCGTGCCAAATTGCAGATATTGTCCGGAAGACGGACAAGGCTTGAGCACCCAGTCAGATTGAGAAACTCAAGGCTTGTCAAATTGCAGATATTGTCCGGAAGACAGACAAGGCTTGAGCACCCAGTCAGACAGAGATAACAAAGGCGTGCCAAATTGCAGATATCGTCCGGAAGACAGACAAGGCTTGTGCAGTTACACATACTTAGCCGAAAAAGCCCCGTAAGATTATTAATAGATGAGGGTAGTTCTTTAATTGCTGTCCCGTCTAATAGAAGCGCAAATAGATTCTCCATTACTCCGTAAGTTTCGAGCAGCCAGATAGATTAAGAGATTGCAGAGATTTCATGTGAATGCTGCTCGGAAGACTCCTGAGTTCTCTGCAACCAGCGAGGCCCAAAGTCTTCAGCCCGGAAAGATCATTAATGGACGAGGGCATTTCTGTAATTGCAGTCTCACCTATGTAAAGATCTCTTAGCTTCTTCATATTTCTGGATATATTTGGAAACTTCTTGAGATTTGAGCAGCCTCGTAGGTCCAACTCAACGACGCTTTTAAGGGCTGAAATGGATGGGTGAACCTCCAATAAACTTGTACATCCTTTAAGCTTCAATTTCTTAAGATTTGTTGCCCCAGTGAAATCGGGGGTTTTGATTAGATACTTTGAGTATCTTAAATCGATGTGTACCAAGTCTTGCAAAGGCTGTGAAAACAACAAATGAAAAACATACGTTAAAGAAAGGAAAGAGAGATATGAGAACTAAATTATATTAATGAAGATTTGAAACATTTATGATGCATGGTTGTACATACCCTGGTTCCTTCCCAAAGTTGTTCAATACGACTATAGCGCATGTCAACATAAATAAGATTCTTTGGTAGAAAATTAATTGGGAAAGACTTTAGTGGGCATCCATGCCACACAAGAAATCTCAACTCTTGAGAAAGAAACTGTAAGTTCTCACTCACGTACTGTACACAAGGTTCATAATCTGCAGGTCGCGTCAATTTACTTCCATAATCATAATCATTCCATGCACTTCCATAATCATAATCATTCCATGCACTTCCATAATCATATTCATATTCATCTTCATAATAATATTCATAAAGCTGGAGTAGCCTTAGTCTCCTCATGCTAACAAAAACTTCATCATTTACGTATACCTCTTTGAACTTTGACAAGTCTAGAATTATGCCTTCAACTTTCGTAGCCTGCACAACCAATCGTGAAAATTTAATAATTGTCCAGAAGCTAGCTTATTTAACAATATAATACACACACACATGTATAAAGTTATAAACTCATTGCAAAAATATGATTTTAATTTGGTTGAAAAGTTGAAGCTTTTCTACTAAATATTATGTATAGATCTAAGATATGAAAAGGGAGATCATGATTATAGCTCTTATAAAAGATATGAAAAACGGAGATCATGATCGTACATTCTTACCGTATTTTGAGCTAACACTTGGAGAACATCTTCAGAACTCCATAATCTACTACGCATTCCCGGATCTTCAGTAGATTGTCGGTGGACGATGTCCCTACCCACTTCCTGTATCAAATCATGCATCTCTAGTTCACCATCCCGTGAGACAGTTACAAGAGATCTTTCTTCCAAAACTCTTAGTCCATTCTGGGGGAAAAAGCCACAACTTTCATGAAACTTTGTTACAAAATCTTTGTCCATTCTCTTAAAGAAACATGCAATATCTAGAAATATTTTCTTCTGATATTCATCCAATCCATTATAGCTTGCCCAAAGCACACGTCCAATGTTATTATCAAGAGACGTGATTGGGACTTTCTTTATCTTCTCCAACTCATATTCCCACTCCTGTACAGTAGTTCTGTTAACAAGCAAAGCTCCCAAGACTTTGAGTGCCAAAGGAAGACCATAGGCGTATTTTGCTGCACGGCTTGAGATAGCATCGTAACCCTCTGAGGGTTTGTTTGTTCTGAAAGCA
Source organism: Rosa rugosa (assembly GCF_958449725.1). Lineage (NCBI taxonomy): Eukaryota > Viridiplantae > Streptophyta > Magnoliopsida > Rosales > Rosaceae > Rosa > Rosa rugosa. The sequence goes on from NC_084825.1 coordinate 31,425,930, forward strand.
TACTTGCTAAAGAGTTCAAGAGCTTCTTCATTAGTGAACAACTTGGGCTCGTATATCAAAGATCCAGCTGCTAGTAACTTCTTATCTCTAGTAGTTATAATAATTCTGCTGCCCCTACCAAATGTAGGTTTCTCTCCAATCAAGGTTTCAATTTGGTCCAGATTGTCCACGTCATCAAGAACAAGAAGAATTCTTTTGTTACCTAGTCTTTCCCTCATCATATTCAGGCCTCCATCCAGAGTGCGTGGATTGTTTACCTTCAGAATTCCAGATAGAAATTCTTCAACCTTTTGTACTGCACCATTCTTTGTGAGGAAACCCTCCTTCACATTATCAAGAAAGCACTTGTGTTCAAATTGATGAGCAATTCTGTCAAAAACAGCTCTAGCTATGGTTGACTTGCCGATGCCACCCATACCCCAGATTCCAACAATGCGAAAATCATCCACTCCCAGCTGTAATAGCGAATCAATTTTATCCATGTGAGAATCCATTCCAATCAAGCCATCGGTTTTACTTGGTGAGATGTGGATCAATTTCTTTAAAATGTCTTCTACAATGCTGCCGATAAGCTGGGTATCATCCCTGTGAAATAAAAAAAAAAAAAAATATATGCAGGCGGGATACATTAATTTGAAGCAGGGATCTAGGTATGCATCCATTAAAAATAAAGTAAATAGTTAAAGAAAATCCACTTAAACTAATTACTGGACAAAGAGTGATTTAATGAGCAAAAGTCCCTGCGACATTAGTTGAGCTCAGGCCTACCCCGTCAATTCTTCAATACTTCAAGATTGAGATAGTAGCAGGAACCGTTAATGCAATAAATCAGTTAAATTCCCCCTTAATTTCATTCTATGACGAAAGATCAGGCTTGCTAGAGATTATGTTACCTGACTTACCTCAGTAATATAAACAAGATCAATAAATTATCAACATCTTTAAGACTCAATCTTCAACAGTATGAGCAGGAAACTTCAACAATATTAATCTTCAGCAGGAAACAGATAGACTAAATAAGTAAGAGTGAAAAATATTACCGATAATTTCTGGAATCCCAGCCAGATAAATTGGTGGCTCTCTTTAAACTGGACTTCCAGCTCTCCAACTCTTCTTTGTCGACATTGGAACCGCTTTCATGTTTTGCAAAAGCTTGTGCAAAACTTTCCTTAAGGTTGCGAACATGGGAGGGATCTACTTCATAGAAAATGGGCACCACAATCTGGCTCCGCCTATCCATACACTCCAAGATCTGGACCAGTTCTTTTAAGCACCATTTAGAAGATGCGTAGTCTTTAGAGAAAACTACAATCGAAAGCGTCGAGACTTGAATGGCTTTGAATAGCTCCGAAAGGTCGTCGCCTTTTCTAAGCTCTTCGGAATCTATGAAGGGGTCGAGTGCTTTCTGTTTCAGAGCTTCGTAGAGATGGCAGACGAAACACCTACGTGTGTCTTCGCCTCTGAAGTTGATAAAAACGTCGTACTTGAAACTGCCCGCGAATGATGAAGACGAAGAAGCAGCCATTAATTAACGAGCACAAGGGCGATTGAAGCGCTGATCTGATTGGGGCTAGGAATTTAAAGCGTGACTGAATTTCTAGCTTGCAGTTGGTGTTTGGGGGGGGGTTGCTGAGAAAGACTCGAAACACGGTTTCCACGGGATTAGAAAAATGAAGTTGCAGGACCCTTCGCCATATTTTACTAGGAAAAAGAGGTACAGCTTTTAACTTTTGTGATTTGGATGGACCAATTCTCTTGCTAGGAAAGCATAGGGAAATTTAAACTTAACCATGACTAGGGACTATTCTCACTTTATCGGTTTGTTTGTTATCATCATTGGAAACCAGATCCGTAAATTAGGGACTTGGAGTCGTGATGGCAAGTTGGTTTAAAAAAGAAACAGAGATAAGAGGGGGGTATTTGAGGGCTTTGTATTTTATTCATAAAAAAATTGAAAAAGAAGAGTTTCACCTTAAAAAAAAAACCCTAACGCGCTTGGCTTTCTCCAGTGTGCCGTCTTGCCTTGTCCGACGGCACGCCCTCGTGGCGGCGTCGTCGGACGGGCTTTTCAAGGTGGATGGGTCGTTTGATGGTCCTCTAGTAGGCCCAGTCTGTGTGGAGATCAGATGTTGCCGGGATCAGGTGTTGGTTCGCTGGGTTCCGGACGCTATGGATGGGAAGGCCGGTGGGGATTCAGTGGTTTGCAGCGGCGGTCGTGGTCTTCAGGGTGCGATTTGGTAGGTCTCCGCCTCGGGGTCTTGTCAGTGGGGATAGATCCGAGCGGCTGGATTGGGTAGGAAGCAGATTTGGATTCGATTCGCTGTTTGGTTTGGCCTGGTTGTAGGTCACGGTGAAGCGCCGGTGCTGGGTTTGGTCTGTCTAGTGCTGGGTTGGTTGGCACAGGTAGTGGAATGCAGAGGTAGGGGTGTGGATGGCGGAAGGCGGGCGACGGGATTCCGAGGGAGCAACCGGTGTGGTGGCTGCAGATCTAGACATGGGCTTGGGTTAAGAACTTTATGGGCCTGGGCATATGCTTTGGGCCCAAACTATTTTAATTTATATTTATTTTCTTTGTTTTTTAATTAGAATTGGCTTGGGCCGGGTTATATGTGTTGGGCCCGTGTTGGTGGGAAGTTATTATTAGTTTTCAGGGCTAGGTTTTTTTGTTTTTGTTTTTCGGTTTTTACGTTAGCTATTGGGTCGGTGCACTGCAACTTTTGGCATAGACAATCTTCTCTTCGGCGGTCTAGAGGGTCGTTCCTGTTCTGGAGTTGGGTCAGCAGCGGTGGCAAAAATGTCTGGCTGTGGCATACTAGCATAGACAATCATCCTTGGCCTTCTAGGGGGTCGTTCCTTTCTGGTTTCGGGTCGGAGGTGATGGCGATTTGGAGCATTTGTGGATTGCTGGTGTTGACATTAAGGTAGCAATGGAGTTGGGTTTAGTTTAGTCTCAGGTCTGATGGTCCAGCATTTCACTTTGGTCGGGTTCGAAGTCACAACGAGTGTAGACTTGGTCGATCAAAGGCAGGTCAGGAGGACTCTGGGTGGCGAGTTAGTGTTGACGAAGTTGTGAGTTTGGCATTCACTGCTCCTACGCAAGTTGTCTCTGCCTTTTAGTTGTTGTATAAGTTTTAGTTTGTAGTTGAGTCAGTCAGTCAGTATGGATTTCTAGTGTGAATTCCAGTGGCCATTTCTGTGTTAGAGATGTTGCCCAAACTCATTGTAACCAGTTCATTATTAATGAAGTCTCTTCTTGATCAAAAAAAAAAAAAAAAGAAATCTAATCAATGAGTTTTTTGTTGTTGTTAATTATGGTTAACTTCTAGGGGTAATTCCCGTATGCCCAAAAAGCTCCTGTATTTTTCCCAACTACCCAACACTTTTGTATTTCACTATTACAGACTACTAGGGGTAAGTCTTTATCTAAATGTCATTTGTATCTTATGTTGACCCTTAGTTTTGTCAATAGTATTTGACTAGAAAAAATTTATTTTAAACGACAAAAACAAAACCAAGACTAGCCTTCAACATGCCCAAGTTTTTCTCCTAACGGCCTCTTGCCTAACGGATACTTTAACAGGCGAAATCACTGCTGCTTGTCCTAATTTTTGGTTTAAAACTGGTTTTTTCGGGTAAATAGTACAAACTTAACTTTGGATCTCTATAAGATGCAGACACTTTAGATAGTGACCTATGAAGAAATACAAAGATATTAAGAAAAGGTAATAACAATGATAACGACTTTTGAAGAAAAGGGTGAGTAACCACATGAATTTATTTATTCAAATAACATACATGTTAACATTCAGAGCCTCATTCTCAGGTAAACAGCAAAAGGCTGTTTAGCTATCCATAAGAATGAGAACAGGTACTTACTTGTACTGGAAGCACATGCACTACTTCACACTTATACAGGAAGGGAAGCACACTGCTAAACTAGTTGAGAGAAGACTCTTCTACTCAAGGTGTTTGAATCTAGAACTGATATGGCTATTTTCGAATATTGGATTGATGTTTCCGTTTTCGAATGCCTTACAAATGAAACTAAAGCTCCTTATATAGAGAGCAGAACTCAAACTAGAATTCAAAACTAAAAATGTACAGAACAACTCCGTGATCTTCTACTTTTCTGAGTGCTCCTGATGATGGAGGTCGGTCAGGGAAAAGCAAAAGCATTTAGGTGAAATGTTTTTCACCTTCTTCTTTTCTGAAAAGCAAAAGTATCTTTTTTGAAAAAGGGAATAGTTGCTTTTTTGTTTGGGTGCTTTTTTCTTCACCTGCTACTACATGTTGTCGTCAGTTTCCGAGTTGTGGCCAAAGACAAAGGAGTTGTTGTCTGCTTGGGCCATCCTAACTGTTGTAGCATTGTCTTCTACGTCTGTGTCGACATACATCTTGTAGTGGTTGTCATTTTCAAGTCTTTCTATCCACTGCATGCATGCCATTGTTGAGTCTATCTCTTTTCTGGTGAGAGATAGGAATAGGTTACTGCTGACTACGTCAGGATGATCGTAAGCAGTGATGATTGTCTTTTCTCCTGCTGCCAGGAAGGTATTGTTGACATCTTCAGAGATGATCTTCTTGATGTAGTCTAAGGCCATGGCCTTCATCCAGGGGATGCTTGAGTTTGGTTGGCCATTGTATGCTACACAGGCTGGTTGAAGATATTTTCTTTGAATAATTCTCACATAATGATATGGGGGAATATATTCAACCTCACCGTTTGCCTTCTGGATCCATTCTGGAGGAGTGGATCTGAACTTCAGTCGAAGTGTACAGTCATGTTTCCTGATATTTTTGACTGTGTTGACAATGATGGGCGGCAAACCTTTCAGATCATCATTTGTTTTGCTCCATAGGTTATGGACAAAACCATTTTCAACAAGCCAAAACTTGTGTTCTTGAGGATGTTCACTCTGAACATTAACCAAGTATCTTCCAACATATGATCCTGAGACAATGAAGAGGGTTGGAGGAACTAGGTCTTCTGAATTGTGCCTTCCTATCAGATTGTGGAATTCATGCCAATCTGATTCATTGAGTGCCATAATAGGGACCCTAGCACTTTCTGGAGTTTCAAGGAAGTTAATTTTTTCTTTCTTGACAGCACTCTGCTGTAGTTCTAAACTGTGGCCTGCCGTTCTCATAGAGTTCCTCAGCTAAGGCAAAGAGAGCTGGAAACATTAGACCACTGCTTCTTTCCTGAAAGGCAAATAAAAGGTTATCCATAATTGCCTTCTGGTGGTAAGCAAGTCTCCTGCCAGTTCTGAACACAGGAGTTTCGAACGTTCGAAGTTCATAGTTAAAAACATTTAATACCCCGGTTGGAGTTGGTTTGCTTTTTGGCAAAGCAACAGCCGTCAACGGTCTTGATGAGCCTTTACCGTCTGCCGTTTGAGACGGGCTAGCCAATCCTTTACCCTGGGATTGATCAGTTGTGGCTGGTCTTTTTGGACCTAGCCGGAATCTTTTGAGGATTTTTTCTTTAGGATCCTCAGTATCTTCATGTTCTTTCCCAGGTCTTCTGCTTCTGGGATTGCGACCTTCGTCGTCATCTCTTCTGGTGAACATGGCTAATTCTCTTGTCAAGGCATCTGGAAGATAGTTATTGTTTCCTGCAATTAATTCAACAATATAGTCGTATTGGTTAAGAAATAATTGCCAGTTGGCTAATCTTCCTCTGTCAGCAGCTTTATCAAGTTTGAAATTTTTGAAGTTCTTTACTCTGGCACAATCGGTGCGAACAGTAAAGGGTTTTCCAAGAAAAGCTGGAGAATTTAAAATTGTTTTCTTAACAGCCAAAATTTCTTTTTCCCCTGTGGGATAATTCAGTTCTGCAGGGCTGAACTTGCCGCTACAAAATTTACAGATCTTTTCAATGTTAGTTCCAGGCGCTTTCGCTAGAACTACACCGGACCAATAATTATCACTCGCATCTGTCTGGAGGATAATCTCATCATTCTCTTCTGGTTGTTGAAGAGGAGGGAGGTTTTTGCAGAGATTTTTTATCTGCTTCACCGTTTTTTCATCATCTTCTGTGAAGTTCCATTTTCTTTTGGAACTTGTCTTAGGAGATAACATTGCTGTTAACCCTGAGATTTTAGGGATGAAATCTCTCCCATAATTTATGACACCAAGGAATCTCTCTAGACTCTTAGCATCAGGAATCCTATCTAGGAATTTCCAGATCTTCTCAAGGATATGAGGTTGGAGTTTTATTACTCCATTTTTGATGTTTATTCCTAGGAAATCAACTTCATCGAGGATAAAGAAGATTTTCTTTTCACCTAGGATAATTCCATGCTGAACTATCAGCTTTACTACCTCATGGAGGTGTTTCATGTGTTCTTCTCTGTTTTTGGAGAAGACCAGAATGTCATCTATGTAGACGACGCAGAACTCCGCTACGTGCTTGAAGATGTTGTCCATCTTTCTCTGGAAGATTGAGGGAGCTTGCTTGAGACCAAAAGGCATTACTAACCATTCGTAATGTCCTTGTGGTGTTCCAAAGGCAGTGAGAGGTACACTCTCAGGATGCATCTTGACTTGCCAAAAACCCGACTTTGCATCGAATTTTGAAAAGACCTTGGCTCCTCTGAGCTAGTTGATCAGTACTCTTACTTGAGCAATTTGATAGCCGTCTTTGACAGTCTTCTTATTGACATCTCTGTAGTCAATAACCATTCTAGCTTTTCCTCTAAGGGTTTCTGCATGATTTCTCACGTAGAATGCTGGAGCATGATGAGGGCTAGTGGAAGGTTGAATTAATCTCTTGTTCAGGAGATCTTCGATATTTTTTCTGAATTCTTTTTGGTCTTCCTCTTTGTACTGAGGAATGGCTTTGACATGACAAATAGTATTCATGTCATGTAATCTCAATTCACAGACCACTGGGTCTTTTTCCCAAAACTTTTGAGGATTTGTGTCGATGTTCTCTTCAAGTAGTTTCTTGATTTTCTCAAGAGTGAGAATTTTCTGAGACTCAAGCTTATTCTGAAAGTGCTTGAGATTATGCTCATGGATGAAACTAGCTTCTTCTTCTTCACTAGTTTCTTCTTCTTCTTCTTCAGAAGATTCTGAAGATTCTTCAACAAGCAATTCTTCTTGTTGTTTGATTTGGAGTATGGGTTCGAATTTGGGTTTGTAGGTAGTAAGATCACCACTATTCTGTTGCGATCTCTGATACTGGGTAGTGAAGTTTGGTCCTACCACACTGTTGGCTTGCGTAAGCCGATCTGCCCAGAACACCCGTTCTCCTTTTCTGAAGCCTATCGCTTCTTCATCCTGAATAAATCTCTGTTGGAGAATAAAATCATTTCTCAACAAGAAATCTGAGCCTTGGCCTTCAGATTGCCAGACATTGTGGATGATAAATGTTCCTCCACCAATGGTGATATGAACATTTTTTGCTACTTTATTCATGGTGAGGTGACTTCCGTCAAATGTTACACCAGTAGCAGATCTTTTCTTATCTTCTTTCCAGAGTTCGTCTGGAATTGCAAATCTCTTTGCAATAGTAAATCCCGATCCATTATCTACAAAGGCATGTAGATGATATTTTTTATGATCAGGGAATTTGAGTCCAATCTCTATGTAGTTGCTGTATCTACTAGTAGAGACGACCTTCGATTGTTGAAGCTCATTTTCTTGAGCTTGTTCCTTTGGAATGAATGGTTTGCATTCTTCTGGAACAATTTCTGGTGTTTCAACCAGTTCAATATCTTCATCGATTATTTTCTCTTCTTCTATTTTTGAGGAAGAAGGTTCCATGATTTCTTGGAACGAAGTTTCTACTTCTTTCTCTTTTTTCTCAGAGAAATATTCTTCATATTCTTGTTCAACCAATTGGCTGACAAGACCATTCTTGGTTTTTCTTCTTGCTTCAGCTATGAAGCATTCTTTGTGATAAGTCTTTTTTGACTCTTCACAAAACATAGGGAGACCATCCTTTTCGTGACAGAGGCAGTAGTCACAAACGAATGTACCAGGGTTCACCTGATAAGAAGACATGAAGGATTCTGTCTTACTTTCTTCCCAGATTTTGATTTTCAAAACATTCATTTGTCTGGATTCGAAGTACTCTACTTCAGAATCTGTCTCAGACTCAGATTAATCTTCTTCTTCAGACCAGGCAGAGTAAACTGACCTGTCATCTTCTTCATCATCGGAATAGGCTATTTCGTAGCCTTTCATATTTGTTGATTCTACTATATGCTCATATTCTTCAAAGAGAGCCTTAGTAGATCTTTTACCCTTTTCCGGGCATTCATTGGCATAGTGCCCTTCAGCTTTACATAACCAACATCTGCAAGCTTTCTTGCTGGGTTGTTGTTTATGCTGATGAGTATTCTTCTTTTTCTTGAAGAATTTCTTTTTAGGATTTTCATCCTGTTGTTTCTTGTAATTGGAACTTTTCTTGAATTTCCAATCTCTTTTCCTATTACCCTTGTAGAATCTTTTGGGGTAATATTCTTCTTTTCTTTTTCTGTGGAACTTGGATTCATGACATCCCCAGTTTGTGGGTATATCCAATATTCCATAGCAGAAATTTTCAACTCCTTTGAGTTGCTTCTTGGCCATCTTTGCTCTAAGATTGGCTTTGCATTGTTCTTTCAGTAATTGCCGGATTCTGTCGGCAATTCCTCCAACTGAAAATCTTTCAATTGGTTTTTCAGCTATGCTTTCTCTTACAGCTGTTCTCCATGGTTCAGGGAGTTTCCTGTGCAACAGGTTGACTAGATCAGTGTTCTCTAGTTCACCAATCGTACAGTAGTATTCTTGAAATTCATTCAAGTATTCTTCAAAATATCTCATATCACAAATCTTTAGTGCATAGATATTTGATTTGGCCGTTTCTTTAGCCTTTTCACTGAAATTTGAAAGATCTCCACAGAACTGATCGTACAGTGGTGCTGCAAAATCATACGGAGATTTTGAAGTTCTGATCTCATCCAGCCATTCTTTTCCTCTGGCGGTTTCTTTGAAGGAGAAGTAATACTTCTTAGTTACTCCAGTGAGAGTAGTTTCAAAGTACATCTGAAGATCAGGAGCTTCAAATTTTCCAAGGGTAAGAGCGGATGCCATCATTAGGCTGTCTACCCATTGGTCAAGAGTTTTTCTCTTGTCTAGAGCTTTGTCTAGATCTAGCCAGATACCATAGTTGGAAATTGGTACTCTGGGACAAATCTTTGAGAATTTCTTTCTCCATTTCTGCCCGTAGGGGCCTTCTGAACAGGGAGTTTGATTTTTCCTTTTTCTCTAATGATAACTGTTTTGGAACTGGAGCTATCTCCTTCTTCCATTTCAATATCCTGATAGGGGAGGAGTTTTCTCTCCTTTCCTGGTTTGAATTTTTTCATTTCTTCGATTAGTTTCTCTAATCGTTCAGGATTTTCGCAGGACTCTGCTTCTTCATAGAGATCATAGAGCTTTTGTGCTCTAAGCATATTAGCTGGTCTGTTTAGATCAGCTTCTAATTCTTCTTCAGTGATGGATATGGACTCTGATGGTTCTTCAGAGCTTTTTGTACCACTGACACTAGCTTCTCTAGTGTTGTAGCTTCTTCTGAGAAGATTTTTGTTTATCCTGAGGTTCTCAGGACAGACATCACTTTTTCTGTGATTGTCAAAATTTAGACTGATTTCTCCAGTCTTTCTACTTTCATAAACTTTAGCTTTTGCACTTTCTGCTGGTAGCTTCGGACCAGATAATTTCCATTCAATGGGAAAAGTCACTTCCTTCCAAGTAACTTTGTGAATCTGTTGTGAATGGTTCTTCTGATTGGTGAGAAATCCAGTAGTAAGACCAGGGATATTTGTTATCCTTGTCTTTGGCTCTACTGTAGTACTCATCAGTTTATAGTATATTCTGTATACTATTGCCAATTCTTGCATATCACTTTTCATTGATATGCCATCTGTCTTGACTCTCAGTCGGAGACAGTGGGCTGCATCTTTCAAGCTGGTTGAGAAGTTGGGGAAGCAGTTGAAATATGCCACCTGGTTGCACAAAGATGCTTCAAGGGTTCCCAACAGACTGGCTTGAAAATCTGTTAGTCTGTTGTCTTGTAAGACACACAGAACTGAACAGTTTATGCCTTCACGAGCTAGAAGCTTTATGCCTACTTGGACTGCTCCAATATGCATAAATTGATAATTTTTTGATCTGGCTCTGGCGACTTCAGATGGAGTGATCATCAGTAGATCTGTTTCTCCTGTTGTGGAAGGGGTTGTAAATTCCAGTACTTTGAAATGATGGCTATCCATCAGGTCAAAGGTTCCCCTTCTGTAGATTTGTTTGAAATCTAGCTTTGGAATTGAGGTGTTTTTTACCTCATGCTCGATTTCATTGTATTCAAATTCTTCAGCATTTAGGAGTTGCACTCCTTTCTTTTTCCCGAAGATGCTTAACATGCTTACATCTCGAGTTTCTGTCGGTTTTTCATACCGAATACTAGTAGAACTAGTTGAGGGATCCAGAAAAATCATGTTTGGTACAGGATTCTTTTCCGGTCTTTCTAATGGTTTGAATCCATTAGCCTTCTTTTTTACTGTAGGCACTTTCTTGTCCTTCAGTATATCCAGCGTTTTTTGCTGTTCATTGATTTTTCTACTAACACTCGTTAGCTTTTCTTCTTCCATTTTTGGAAGTTCTTTGATATAATCCAGTTTGTTTTCCAATTTTTCCAATTGGTGGATTATCAAAGGAATTTTCTCTAGATGCTTTTGATATCTAGATATTTCTTTCTGCAGGTTCTGATATTTTTCATCAGATGATTGTAATAGAGAATTCAGTCTCTCTATTATCAAATCGGACATTGTACCCATGGGGGGTTCCCCTGCTGAGCTCTTTTTTTCAAGCTCTGATACCAGTGAATTGCGGATCTAACCAATGCTCAAATAATCAAGAGGTTTTTGTTCCTCTTCTAGAACATATAAAAGATTATCAATATCTTGTTCTAGTTTATAAATTATTAAATTCTTGTTTGCAGTCTATAGAGGATATCCCAATAATTGGGAGTTTCCCTAGGAAGATGTTCTCTATAGTCTTTCAATTTTCTCAATTTTTCTCTTTCCTGATTCAATTCTTTGCTAGTATTTTTGCAGATAGCATTCAACTCAAGTCTGTCAATGATCGAAATGCTGGATAATAAAGTGCACTGTTTACCTTTGAAATAGAGGATGATTGTAACATCTGTATTTAAACAAATATAATTCTTATGGGCCCACCACGTTTCAACAGAACGATTTTAAGTAAAGAAAGAAAACAGATTTAAGGAAAACAGACTGACAGAATAGACTGACAGAGACATTAGAGAAGGGTATTACTGGTAAGAATTTTGATAAGGTGGGTTGGTAGGAATGGAAATGAGGAAAAGTTGTGTAAAGAGGAAGAAAAATAATACACTGGGGTGTATGAGAAGTATTTTCAGGGATCTGGGGTGTATGAGCATTATCTCTAACTTCTATATGAATATATGATGTGGCATGATTAAATAAGGTGGTGATATCATCACAAAATTAAATATCATGAGTAAATATGAATTTTTTATGGATTACCATTAAGAAAAAAATTATTTTTGATAGTAGATTGTCATGATGCCGTTATTGCCGTCTCAACAATTAAGCCAAATCGAATAGTGAAATTTTGATAGAGAAGTCTCTCCTCGTGGCTCCAAATACTGCCTCAGAGCAGTCAATCATGCACTCTTATATAAAAATTAAGATGAATGGTTCAAACAAATTCAAATCACTTAAATGTCAAAGACAAATGAGCAAGTACATACTACAAAGTAGTTGGAAAAAAAGAGGAGACAAAGTCGTATAAACAAAAATAATTGTATAAAATGTTAAACAGTAACAAGTGTGGCCTGTGGTCCCATTATTCTATCGATATTGTCTCCAACTTAACTACTTGTTTGGTGTTGGGTTTTAACACAAAAGTGCTCGATACAATTAGGTGTAAGTCACCCACTTATAAGTTATATTTTCTTTTGGAGAGAAATTCTAATGAAGACCCTATAATAAGGATTAAGCTAGGACTTTTAAATGAACAGTTGGATCACATGCATGTTCTAATTTTAGAATATCAACTAAAGTTTAAAATATTCATCAAACCGTTTATTCAAAAGTCCTTACCTGGTTCATATTTATAAGGTCCTCATTAAAAGCTCACCCTGTTTGGACCCAAAATAAGCATTTTGGCCTGACAAGGCGTGTCTTGGAGAAATTGAGCCAATGTCAGTGGCTCAAGCTATATATTGTCGACAAGTTCGAAATATATATTTAGAGGCTAAATAAAGCCTACTATGGAAGCATGGAAACATGAAAAGTCAACTTTAGCACATTTTCCTACTTCGGCTAGGAGAAACCGAGCTAAACAAGGAAGGAGGGGCGGCAGACTGACCAAATGAACTTGAAATGAGCTGAAACTCTGCAGATCCATTCTAGACAGCCCAAGGATAATTTCTTATGAAGAGTGCCAGAGCTTTTTTTGAGAGGAAGGCCTTCAAACAATCAGCCCAATTTTCTACAGAAGCAAAACTGGAAAACTGGACCTGTAAGAGGTCCAGCAGCATTTTCGGCCCAACCACATGGAATAAAAATCTGCAAATTTGTCAGGATGATCTACACTCATAGTGAAACATTTCATATGAAGAAGTCGAAGGCATATAATGAAGTATTGTTGGAGAAATAATTGAAGGAATAAAGGGGCAGAAACTGACCTAAAACCAGCTCAATATTCACATGTTCATGTTTCCTACCCACATGAAGAAAGCTAGATGCTTTTCTCTTTTTCCTTGGATATATTTTTCTTCTACAATCTCTTTAATAGATCATCACCACTTCCATGTTGCTGCACCTTCATGCTTTGCTTTCATTTCATCTTTTCTCTATCTTTTCCATATTTTACAAGTGAACTTAGATCTACTTTCATTATTTTTCTTCCACTCATCATTTCACTCTTCTTTTTCTTCCCTATATAAACACCTTCTCTTCTCATTCTAAAACACACATTCACATTCAACAACAACATCTCTAAGATGATCTAAGTTCTCTCTAGAGCAAACCTCTCTAAGAGCAACTCCTCTCCCTCTCTTTCTCTTTCTCTTACCGGTGATCACACTCCTAGTCCTAGTCTTCTCAGAAGCCGACTTTCAGTGCCACCAAACCCTCTGTCAACGTGCTTCGGTCCTAGTCTCCTCGGGATCCGACGGTAGTGCCGCGACCACAACGGTTACAGAACCAGTCAAGCAAGGGTAACGCCCTAGCAACCTAGCCAAGCTAAAATCACGCTTTAGCAAGATCTCAATACTTCCCGGTGATTTCGCTCTGCTCAATCTGCAATATTGAGTATCGACTTGTGAACAAGAAGAAACTTCAGCAAAGTCCTCACCACGAGGCACAAAGAATCCCACGACGAGGTTGGTGCTCTCCTCGTCTACAATCGCTTGATAGAAGTCAGGTCAAGGGACACCCCCGACGACCGCACCCGAACGGTGCTGGCACGCCCGTGCAAGAAAAGAGACTGTTGACCAGCTGCAGCAAAATTGGAGCCAAACATTTTGGCACACCCGGTGGGACCACATCAGAAGTTTTTCTCTTGAAGCACATTCAACCACCGGGCTTCAAAACAAACATTTTGGCACACCCGGTGGGACTACATCAGAAGTTTTTCTCTTGAAGCACATTCAACCACCGGGCTTCAAAACAAACATTTTGGCACGCCCAGTGGGACCTACTGTAGAAGTTTTTCTCTTGAAGCACATTCAACCACCGGACTTCAAAACAAACATTTTGGCACGCCCGGTGGGACTACATCAGAAGTTTTTTTTTTTTTGAAGCACATTCAACCACCGGGCTTCAAAACAAACATTTTGGCACACCCGGTGGGATAAGGTTAGAATTTTTTTTTTCTCTTCTCTTGAAGCACATTCAACCACCGGGCTTCAAAACAAACATTTTGGCACGCCCAGTGGGACAAGTGGGACAACACCAGAGTCTTTTTATGTTCACCATCATTGGGATGCTAGGGGAAAATCTTTACCAAAAGAAATTCCTAAAGTAAATAGATGGTCAATGTTGCCACCACTGGCGATACTGCCATTAATGATGAGTTTATGCCTATTCCCATCCCAGAGGGGGCAAGCATTGAGGAACAACTGGCGATCATCATGGCCAACGTCGAGAGGCATAAAGAAAAGCGAGCCAGGGACATGGCCAGTTTGATCGCAAAAACAAAGCAGAGGTTTCGCGATTGGGACCAACAAATTGAGCAGAACGCTCGAGAAGCTAGAGAACAATTCTATAAGCCTTTCTTGAGCAGCGACAAACAGACCACTCAACATGCCGCGAACATCACATCTGAGTTCACAACCTTACACGAGGAAGGTTCCAGCTTGGCTAATTCGCAGCAAGGCGAATTGGAAAGTCAAAAACCTGCTCGCGAAGAGGTCGTTTCTGAGACTAACTTGCCTATAGGTGGCAATCAACCTAAGGGTCTCACTGGTGAGTCACAGCCTTACACAGAGGCTGTGCATGGAAAAGGTCATCAACAAGATTGTTCTTCTGACAATATAATTGTCTCTGAACAAATATCTGATTTCTCCACTGATCAAGCCAAATACGTGGCTACTGATCAGATGCATAGGGGGCAAGATATGACCCATGATCATCCCTTTGATCAAGAGAAGTTGGCGACAGTTGGCGACAAAGCCGATCTTGGGACACCGTCATCTCTCAAATTACAATTGAAGATCATGCCTCGTCAACCAACAAAGATACTTGGGGGGCAAGATTACCCCTCTCACGAACCAAATTCTTCAACGAGAAGTATCTTTGTTCTTTTCCTATAAGCTCTCACAGGAGGGATTTTTACCCTACAAATTTTGATACATCGGAGCTTGGAATGAAGCATAGATGGCCTCCCCCGTGGTCTTCTAGAGGTTAGCCAAACATGGTGCTGCTAGCTTCTTTCTTTCTTTGCTTTTAATTTGCTGTTAATTTTTCGTTTCTAGTTTTCTTTTCATTTAAAAAAAAAAATGGCCTAGTTTTCTAATTACCAAAAATGAATTTGGTAAGGGGTTGTGAATCATAACGGAATAGGTGAAGTCTCTTTTGTTAATATTGGCCTAAACTCCTTATTGGTGCCTAGTTCAGGTCCCTTAAGGTTAAGGGCGGTTTTTATTAACACTTGTTGAACTGTCTTCACACTTATGACATTTCTCATCTTAGTAAGTATAGCCTATGTGAAATGGTGTCTAGAAAGGGGACAACGTTCATGACAGGTTCTTGAATCCAGAAGTGCGTGCAAATGGGCCTAAACCACTATGTGGGAGTAGCTCATGCCAAAATCGATTCTGCCTCTCTTGTTCGTCCTCCCCCACCTGGCCATTTCAGTAAGGTTGCCCAAATGATTTGAAAGAAAATTTGTGTCTAGGCGACTATACTTGGGCCGCATGTCTAAACCTTGATTCACAATGTCTTATTAAAATAAAAAAATAAAAAAATACAAAAATACAAAAAAGAATTTCAAATTTGTGCGTCGCGGAGGATGCAAAAAATTGTGTTCTTGCCTAATAGTGGCTGGAACTTGCTAATATACTTAAGAGGCCATTGGTATTGGTCTGGGCACATATACAAGAGGCATTTAATATGCCTAGTATGGTATTAGCAGTGGAGGAGGTCAAATCAATATTTTTGCCAATAATTGTGGCGAAAGCTGGGTTACGAATTGTTGGCAGCGAAGTGATTTTAATTACATGGCCTCGCAAAGGATGGTTCGCGAAGGAAGACTGGCGATTAATATATGTATGCTCATTATATATAATTAAGAGGGAAAGAGTCCACTGTTCAAGTAATTTTAGTCAAGCCAATACAAGTGGCTTTGGAGCAACGACATTATAAGAGCAGTGCTGATTCAAGACCTCTTCAGTCAAGACGAAGACCTTTGACTTCGAGGTCTGGGGGGCAATGTTTGGACCCAAAATAAGCATTTTGGCCTGACAAGGCGTGTTTTGGAGAAATTGAGCCAATGTCAGTGGCTCAAGCTATATATTGTCGACAAGTTCGAAATATATATTTAGAGGCTAAATAAAGCCTACTATGGAAGCATGGAAACATGAAAAGTCAACTTTAGCACATTTTCCTACTTCGGCTAGGAGAAACCGAGCTAAACAAGGAAGGAGGGGCGGCAGACTGACCAAATGAACTTGAAATGAGCTGAAACTCTGCAGATCCATTCTAGACAGCCCAAGGATAATTTCTTATGAAGAGTGCCAGAGATGTTTTTGAGTGGAAGACCTTCAAACAATCAGTCCAATTTTCTACAGAAGCAAAACTGGAAAACTGGACCTGTAAGAGGTCCAGCAGCATTTCCAGCCCAGTCTCATGGAATAAAGCTCTGAAAATTTGTCAGGATGATCTACACTCATAGTGGAACATTTTTTATGAAGAAGTCGAAAGCTCATTCTGAAGTCTTGTTGGAGAAATAATTGAAGGAATAAAGGGGCAGAAACTGACCTAAAACCAGCTCAATATTCACATGTTCATGTTTCCTACCCACATGAAGAAAGCTAGATGCTTTTCTTCTTTTCCTTGGATATATTTTTCAAGACAATCTCTTTAATAGATCATCATCACTTCCATGTTTTTGCACCTTCATGCCTTGCTTTCATTTCATCATTTCTCTATCTTTTCCATATTTTACAAATCACTTTCATACTCCACTTTCATTATTTTTCTTCCACTCATCATTTCACTCTTCTTTTTCTTCCCTATATAAACACCTTCTCTTCTCATTCTAAAACACACATTCACATTCAACAACAACATCTCTAAGATGATCTAAGTTCTCTCTAGAGCAAACCTCTCTAAGAGCAACTCCTCTCCCTCTCTTTCTCTTTCTCTTACTGGTGATCACACTCCTAGTCCTAGTCTTCTCAGAAGCCGACTTTCAGTGCCACCAAACCCTCTGTCAACGTTCTTCGGTCCTAGTCTCCTCGGGAGCCGACGGTAGTGTCGCGACCACAACGGTTACAGAACCAGTCAAGCAAGGGTAACGCCCTAGCAACCTAGCCAAGCTAAAGTCACGCTTTAGCAAGATCTCAATACTTCCCGGTGATTTCGCTCTGCTCAATCTGCAATATTGAGTATCGACTTGTGAACAAGAGAAACTTCAGCAAAGTCCTCACCACGAGGCACAAAGAATCCCACGACGAGGTTGGTGCTCTCCTCGTCTACAATCGCTTGATAGAAGTCAGGTCAAGGGACACCCCCGACGACCGCACCCGAACTGTGCTGGCACGCCCGCGCAAGAAAAGAGACTGTTGACCAGCTGCAGCAAAATTGGAGCCAAACACACCCATAATCTTATCTCTTTGGCTAAATAGTTCTCTTTCCTTCTCTTTACATGACTTTTGTTGTACCAAAAAAAAAAAGTGAAGATCTCAAATGTTGAAATTAGGACTAAATTCAGTTTGCCTCCTCCAACTTTAGGGCAAACATCAGTTTGGTCCCTGGCCTTTTTTTTAATCATTATGGTCCTTGCACTTCCATTTTCTATCACGCGCGTCCAAAATTCAAATTTGGCTCGAAACATGACATCATCTGCTGATTTGGCACCAACAGCATGACCCACAAGAATGGCATAATAGACATTTCACAATAAAAAATAAAAAAAAACTAGTTGCAAGACAATAAACCTGCACCTCTCCTTTAAAAAAAAAAAAAAAAAAAAAAAACCCCCCGAAAACTCCAATTCACTCTCTCCTTAAACCCCTTCAGACCTAGTTCAATTCCACCAATGTTGGCGACGAAAAATTCCAAAGGGGAATTTGGCTCGCCAATGAATTCTGACTGGAGCAAGAGCTGACAAGGAATGATCGAGAAACTTCATTCGTCGTTGACTTAGAGTTAACTGTCGGCGCAAAGGAAGGGGATACCTGCAGAAAACTCTCCGACCCTCAAGTTAGAAACTGCTTGAGTTGTGTGCAATAGAAAGAGTCAGAATCATATATCTTTCTTGGTTATCGTGCCCCCTATTTATAGGTGAGGGAGTGCTTGCACCACAAGTCGCGTTTAATATCTCCTTTATTACCTCTACTTATTATCGTCATCATGCCGCGTTAATTACCTGATTTATGATCGCCATTATGCCGCGTTATTTATGATCATCATCATGTTGCGTTATTATGATCACCATCATGGCGCGTTTATTAGCCTCCTTCATTGCTGCATTTACAATGGTAGTTATCATCGTATTCATGATCATCATTACTTGCACACAGTGTTCTAAAACTCGGCCGCCCAGGCCGCCTAGGCCCTGGGCGGCGGCTCTTCGACTCGCCTAATGCCAAATCAGAGCTGTTGGGCAGATTGGGATTAGGCGGTCGCCTAGGCGGGTGACTAAGCGCCTGGGCGGGGTTGGTTGGGCACTAGGCGGGGGTGGTTGGGCGCTAGGCGGCCTTTCTAGGCGGATTTGCAACTTGCTTCATGGAGTTTGAGACTTAAAGAGAGAGAAAAAGTGGAGGAGTCGACTCTGATCGGAGTAGTATAAAAACCACAAAGTTAAAATATCGATCGTCATCGCAGCCTTCGTTCTTGTTTCTGATTGTTTTGGGTGGTTATTGATTGAACAATAAAGAAATTGAAGAAAAATCGATGAAGAGAGATGAGAGAGAATGTGGCGATGGTGGCTACTGGTTTACTGGTTTCGTGAATGAGAGGACGAGGAAGAGAAAGGAATGAACTTTATTGTTTGAGAGAGAGAGAGAGAGAGAGAGAGAGAGAGAGAGAGAGAGAGAGAGAGAGAGAGAGAGAGAGAGAGAGAGAGAGAGAGAGAGAGAGAGAGAGAGAGAGAGAGAGAGAGAGAGTTTAATAGAATAAAAAAAACTTTGTGGCTGCTGTTAGCTGGGAGAGAGAGAAAAGATAGGATGCTAAGGCCAACAAGAAGCATAATTGAATACTGCTTCTTCTCTTTTTGTTGGATAATTGAATACTGCTTCCTCGCCAAGAGCCTTTTTCCTTGCAAAGAGATTTTTTCTTATCGAGAGTGTTCTTCCTCGTTGGGAGCTTTTTTCCTTACCAAGAGCCTTTTAGTCATCGAGAGTTTCTTCTCGTCAACGGTGTTTTTTCTTTTTGTCGCGAGCTTTCCTCGTTGAGGATTTTTTCTTATCGCGAGCTTTCCTCGTCGAGGATATTTCCTTCATCGTAGGCTTACCTCGTCGAGGATATTTTTCTTTGGCGCGGACTTTCCTCTTTGAGGATATTTTTCTTTGTCGCGGGCTTTCCTCGTTGAGGAAATTTTTCTTCAGCGCGGGCTTTCCTCGTCGAGGATAATTTTCTTCATCGAGGCCTTTCCTCGTCGATAGTCCTTTTACTCCCCATATGGACCCCACGAAAGCCAATCGTTACTTGATCCTTGTCTGTGGGATAAGGATGGGAACTTAATTGGACAAAACAGAAAAGGATGGGGACTTATGATTTTTCGGCCCAATTTCTTCGGCCCAGCCCAAATTACAGATGAGCAACAGATTGCAGTCACTACAGATGTAGTAGGAACCTTTCATATATAGGAATGCTTGGAAGCATCTACCAAGTTGCTTGTCCAATAACCAAAGTACCAAATCTTGTAAAAGAACAGACTTCATGTGCCTAATGTAAGCCATTTTCGGGTTCTGTGTGGTAAATTGAAAGTCGAGTTAAACTTTTGACACTCGTTGCAGCAACAAATGAAGTGGATGAATTTCAAATTATGAGTCTGGATCTGTCCAGCATATTTCGAAAAGAGTTTCTGTTTGAATTTGGATACACATTCAAGTAAGGAGATTTCTCCTTACTTGAATCACCCTCGAGGAGATCTTTCCTCACTAAGATTCTTTTTCGAGGAGATTTCTCCTCACTTGAATCTCTCTCAAAGAGATCTCTCCTCACTTGAATCTCTCTCAAAGAGATCCCTCATCACTAGAATCCTTCTTCGAGAAGATTCCTCCTTACTTAAACTACCCTCGAGGAGATTTCTTCTCACGGAGTCTCCTCCTAAAATCATTATCAAAAATCTCCACCCCACATCCTGCTGTGCTTTTCTTTACATGCATGGTGTTTACTTCTTTGATCATCAACCGTGATAGAGCCCAACCCAAATTTCACTATGAAATCTCAGGTGGCCCTGTGGGGCCCACTTTTTCAGAAAATTCTATCGAAAATTTGGTAGAGCTTTCCCTAAAAATGGACAACCCAAACCTGTGAAAGAAAGTAAAAATCACACTTCTAAACATTTACACCCTCAACTCTTGGAGCCACCCTGCTCCCCGCAACAACAACTCCACCAAACAGATTATCTTATATCTGAACATGTCCAACTAATAATTTAAAAGACCACATCCAAATATTTCAAGTTTACAACCATCTCTGAAAAATTCTAACTCAATTTAAGCCCTAATTTAGAACATTAACAAATATCATCATGGTTATTAGAGTAGTCTAAGGAAAATAGAAAAGCAATACACTAAGTAAGTTAACAAGTAACCTACGAACGATAGGTGGCAACGGTGGTGTTAAGCCTCAATTCCTAATGCCGGACAGCTACACTGCGAACTGCGCATTTGAAACCAAATGACCCAGGGAAAAAGCATATAAAAACATTAGCGTGAGTGGACAAAAATAAAAACTTCACAAGTAATCGAAAATAAGAGGAATTTTATACTTTCCCTCGTTTATTTCTTTAGAAAGTCAAACGCATGCAACATTTATAAAGCATATTTCTCTAAGCTCGAAAACTCATGAAACAGACCAGGCCCGCTGGTTAAGAAACAATCGACTAGCCTCGCTAGTCAAGTAACGATAGAGTATGGGGAAGAAATTATCACCATACGAGTAAGGGAGCCTCCCAGGCTCTTTGCTCAACTCACCCACAAACACATAGTAAGCGGGGAGGAGTACTAATAGGCTAGCTAGCAAATAAATACAACAATCCAGATATAGTGGGGTAAAATCATACGAAAACCGAAAACCAGTAAGACTTCCCCAAAATCTCGTAAAGGAAGGTACGATACGATTCCCAACCATACACGGAAAATCTCAAGAGGAAACAAATAAAGTATTGGCGTGTCCCACACGCCAAGTTATACTCAATATGAACGTATCTCATAATAGAAATTTAAAGCAGAAATAAAGAAAATCATCACTCAATTTATTTACCAAATTTCCAAATAAATCACCGGAAGGCTCTAACTCAAAACCAATCATAAGGTAATACCACTTTCGAAAATCACAATCGGAAATAATTATTTAACCTTCCAAAAATAAATCTCACATATCTTTAAAATAAATAAAAGTGTTCATATTTTAAAAAGAATGGTTGCATGCATATTTACTTTCAAAATAAAAGTTCACTCACAGTATACGTTTAAGCCTACCGTCGATCCGAACTCTTCTCATGTGGGTCCTCCTCACGTCCTGTACAGAGTAGCACTCATAAATAACTAAGAACAGACTGGAATTTAAATTTACGTTAAATATAATCGAATTCTAAACATCGCCTCTATGCACCAAAACCTCCAATCTTCCTCAAATTCATTCCAAACTTCACCACTAGTATCGATTTGTCGATTAAAGTACTACATAACAGAAATGAGGGAGATCCAATGGTCGGAATCCAGTAAATCGACAACTAAAAATTTAAACTTTGGAAATTCACAATCGATATCAAACTTCTCCTATTTCTACCAAATTCATACCTACAAGTTCTACAACTCACAACTAACTTAACTAGACAAAATAGAAAAACCAAAACAGGCCCTACACGCCTCCACGCACCACCAACAGTGCCCCACGCGCCGCCGGCCAACCCTAGAACCGGGTAACAATACCTATGCCAAATTCTTCCTCTCAACAAGCCCAACAACTTTCATAACTACAACAAAGTCTAAAATTACCTTGGTTGGCTGGAAATTAGCCTGAAAGGAAAGCAGCCGAAATCTCAAACCCTAGAAATTTCAATTTTTCAATTCTTCCTCCACACTTCAAATTGGATCAAGAAACTTGGAGGAATTTAAGTACGTCTTAAGAGATTCAAAATCGAACCAGTTTCGTTGCCGGAGGTGGCCGGAATTTGTAGAAATCACAGGCGACCCCAAATTTGCTATAGTACACTGTTTTACTTTGATTCTCTCTCCTCTGGCCAAACCGGCGTAACCCATTGCCACAGCCTTGTAGAGGAAGAGGCGGTCCAAACGAGACCGGTGGCGCGCCTTCAGGTGGCCGGACAGCGAAGAATTGCTGGAAAAACGAAAAGGGGTCGGAGAGAGAGAGAGAGAGAGGAAGAGAGAGAAACGACGCGGGGTAGGTTTCTGAAAATGAAAACCTACCACAGTAAATTCTCATTTTTTAGAAAAATTACCATGAACAATAACTTTAGTTTTTTTATTATAACTTTTGCATACGAACTCCGATTTAAGCGTGTCACATGTCCACAGACTCGGTTTAACGTCCCCTACAACTTTTGTGAAAGAAATTTTCTCATATTGTTATCCAATAAAAAGTCAAGTCTTAGGACCCCTAATCGGTAAAACAGAAATCGAGGAATGTAAATGACTTGATACACATTTACGCAAGCGTACGTATCATTGTCAAGGTAGGGAAGTATTAAGCCTAAAATTATCGTACCACGAGGATTAGTGGCTAACCCACAATCCTTGGGTGGTCGGAACTAAAGTCACTAACCAAAGAAAAGAAAAATAAAAAAAATAAAATAAAAATACTATTCTAAGGCACCAAGCCTTAGCAATGCTCGGCTTTGGTTCTCACCAAAACCTAATCAAAGCTTCGAGCTTAGTGATGGATATTTATAATGGGTCGAATTTGTCATTGAAAATTGTAAATTGAATTTCTAATAACTAAATTGCAAGAATTTAAATGAAAGCTTTAATTAACAACTAAATTAAATAAAGGAAAGAAAAGTAAGAAATGGAAATTAGGTCACTAGGGTATCCTCCTAGCCAAATTCAATGCACAAGTATGTTCCGACAATCATCATTCAATTCATAATGGCATCAAGGACCGTACCCAAGGCTTTTCAAGGCTCATGGGTCATTAGATTCCTTAAAGGGTATTTCTACTCCGGATCAAGGGTCGTAGAAACTCAATTGGGACAATCTAGAGTCTTGTTAGGGCCTCTAGTTGCACCAAAAGGCGAAGAGTCCTAGAATCAAAGTTCCCAAACTAGCCAATACGGCAATCGAAATTGGTATTGTAACTAACCATGTTCTAAACAAGTGTCCTAACCATAAATTAGAGAAGTGATTAGGTCCCCTAATTTGTTTTAGACATGCTCATCTACACATTCAAGAGTTAATGAAGCTTCTAAGCATGCATCTAAGCCAAATATTATAGAATAGAACATATATATGCCAAACATAAAATTGAAAACCATTAAATCAAAACATATTTATTACATCGAATCCATGCTAGGGCTCAAACCCTAGTTTCCTAATAAGCTACTCACTACCCATCAACAAACCAATAACAATATGTATCAAATTAAAGAGAGAAAGGTGAAGAGAGGTGAGAAGTAACAAGAACAAGTCACAAATTGCTATGGAGCAATTATGACAAATCTTGATTTATGGCTTCTCACTTTTATCCAAACTCAAATCTTGATGCTCCTTGACAAATTAATGAAGATTTGTTGTGAGGATATGAGAAAAGAAAAAAGAAATGGAAGAAATTGGGAGAGAGCAGCCCTTTGGGCTGCCCCCTTTTAGCTGGTGCGGCGCTGTGTATTGAGGTGAGTGAAGATGAGGTCCTCAATAGGGTTCTGGAATATGTATATACTAGATGGCCCCACACACTATGTGTGTGAAAATTGAATTTTTTTTTAATAGGTAGTGGGAAGTTATTTACAGGAGTGGATAGTTTTTCATGAAATGATAGAAGTGGGTAGTTTGATTATCTGTTTCTCATTTTCATTTTTTTTTTCTGTTTATTTTATAATTTGACTATATTACCCCTATCTGTTTTATGAGTTGTATAGTTTTTTAATATTTCAGGGTCATTTTGGTACATTTTTTCTATTTTGGCTAACAAAACCTCTTCTCTTAATAATAGTATATATATTGGTCTTCGTTGTGGCTGCCACTTGTCAAAGCTAGATTGGTTTCCAACCAATTAAATAGCAACTTGTAATTGTAGTGGCTTCACGTGATGGCTGTGGCTGAAACTAAATATAATCAACAGTTTGATTAATCAATCAAATCATTGATTAATTAACACAAATCTATTTCTCTTTTCTGCAATTTTCTTCTTCTTCTTTTCTATTTTTTTTTCTTTCTTCCCCACTTGCCACAATCTCGAATATTTCCATATATATTGTCAAGGGACTAGTCGGGTTTCTCTCTCTAGCTTGCATTGACCATAGTTGACTTGGCGTTGACTTTTCGTCTTTTTATCGGAAACTCTAATTTGCTCCAGTTTTTGCAATTTTCTATCGATTTCCGCAACTCCACTTATTTTCTACAAAATAGATGAAAATGGATTAATTATATAATAATTAACTCGAGGATTAGCTTAATTCTAGTATTTTAGATATAATTACACGTATAAAAATGCTTGTAATCAGTAAACCTTAAAGTAATTAACTTATATATATAGTAAAGGGGTAAAGTGGATACGAGACGTAACAAACTGAGTAAGAATTCGAATTTCGCCTGCCATTGCAGCATCTGCTGCTCATTAGCTCTAGGAATTTTGAAGTGCATACTACAATCCATAGATACTTACAATTGAGTATATTTTGGAAATAGAATTAAGTTAATTAAAAATGAACCATACATAGAACTATGATTTCTGATAAACAATAAGTAGCTATACATAGAACCTCTTTTTGGTCTGAACTATACATAGAACCTAGGGGTGCTAAATTTATGCAAACAATTATGAGCTCAATTTAGTAATTGAGCAATTGCAGTTGGTATACACTATACAAGACCTATTCATCAATACATAAATTTGGCATTATCTATTGATTTTATTGAAAGAGGGATATTGTGAGAAATATATTGGTTATTTATAAAAGTAAATTTTAATAGACAGTGAGGAGGTCTAAATTCCAATTTTAGATGTTGAATAGAAACTCCCATTTAAAAAATATATATACAAATTGAATGAAAAAAATAAAATGAAAAGGGAGTAATTTTGACACTCGAATTTTATGTAGATATAAGTAGAGTGCAAGAGTTAATATATACTAGAAATGCCTACATATCCGATGGGTGTGAGAGTTGTAAGGTGTTGTGCTTGTGTGAGAATATTTTGTTCTTTCAAATATTGACAATAACATTAACCAATATTACCCAGTGTAGAACAATAAGAGACCATATTATTTTTTAAGTTTGGGACAAATATGATTTACAATTGATTGATGTAACTTGAATCAGTAAATAACCAAGACTAGCTCCTAACTCTCTGTCCTCGAGAAAACCCTAAAGGCCGATCCTTCACCCTGCGAGATCATCCTCATCCGGCGGCGCCCGAACGCACGGGCTGGCCTCTGGGCCTCGCCGTCATCATGAGGTCGGTTGCCGGACGGGTATTGGATAACTATTGCTCATGGGGTGCCATCGAATGGGGTGTTGCTCGGGGCTTATTGTACGGGTCTGGCTGGGATGGTGGAAGGCGGCGGTTATGCTAACGGGTCCGGCGATCGAACCCTGATGGGAGGGGCCACGGATCTGGCTCGATGGCGGAGTGAGGTGCGTGGTCCTGGATCTGGGTTGGGTTTCTTCGTGGTGGCGTAGGTTGAGGCGGCGTGGCCCATGCGGTTTGGTCACAGGTAGTGTGATCGTGGCGGTGCAAGTCGTGCGGCGACGGTGTGAGGTGCGAGGGCCTGGATCGGGGTTAGGTGGTGTGGTTGAGGTAGCATGGCCAGTGCGGTGCGGTTTTTGGGTCATAGGTGGTGTGCTTGTGGGGTGCGGATCGAGGCGGTGCAGGTCGCGATGACGTGTGGCGGACAGAGATGGGCTTGGCTGGTTAGTACGACTGGGATGATGGCGCAGGTGGACTGGACCGGACCAGGTTGATGGGCCTTAGGTGGACCTTTGCTGGGTGGCTGTCCTATTTGGGCTTTGAGTTTCTGGGCTGGGGTCTGCCCTAGTCTAGTAGCTTCTAAATTTGGGCTAGGGTTTTGAATCTTGGCCCAACCCTATGTTTCTAGTTTTTGTCTAAATTCAATAATTTCCTTGTATTAGGAACCTAGATCTCTAGCGCCTCCGACATAGTACTAAAAGAGGATCTCCGCTATCTCTACGATCTGAAATGTATAATGAGTGGGTCTATTTCTATATACCACTGTGGGTATTATCATTACCTTCTTGTCTGTCTATGTCCTTAAATGACAGTGGAAGGGTATGCAACGGCCTATTTTGACTTGTGTTGAATATACCATTGTGCCCCGTGGGCTTGATTAAAAAAAAAATCAGTAAATAATAGTTTTTTAATTTTTATTTCTATTTTTTCATAACGAAGGGGATTGACATCTTAGTTTTTTTTTTTTTGATTTTGTCAAGGGGAACCCAAAGGCTTCCTAGGCCCAAGATAAACCCATTCGGAGCATGTGAAATGCTCCAACTGTGCATTGCAGCACAGTGCCTGACCACTTTGACAGCTTCGGGGTTCGAACCTAGGTTGGGGATTGACATCTTAGTTGGGCTAACCCAATGGCTTAGTTGGTACATAACATGATATGTAGTAACACATTTGTAGCTTGTGATGCTTGTCAACCCTGAACCCAAACCACATAAAGATATATGAGTTAGAATATCATTTTCAGAAAAAAAAAAAAAGGCGACAAAAATTGTATTTCAAATACTAGCATTAGGAACTACAAAACGTATTACTAATATAAGCTGCACTAGTAGGATAGAGTATTTAGACTAAACTAAATAGATCATTCTTAACTAAACTAAAGATTGAACGAACAGACAATGCCAATTCGGTTATCAATTCTTCAAATATGTCAAGATATGTCTATATGGGATTCCTAGGCTCTCAAATATAAAATGTCAATAGGATTTCTTTGGGAATTATATCTTACCGATGAAACTGCGTCAGCTTTTGTGAATTTTTTATTTTTTTTGGGTGTGTGTTCTGCATTCATAGATTAGGGCTACATCAAAAGTTAACTCTAGTTATCAAGCAGTCTAAAATCACAATAGGAAAAGAAGAGAATTACAGTAAAACGCCAAATCAAGAACAACGAAAAACAAATGAAAAGGGCAAACTCTAGCTAAAAACCCATTTCAGCAGAAAAACCATAAACAAGGACTCAAATAAAGGACCGTTGGCATTTTTTCACATATAAGCTACAGTCCATTACTCCAAAATTTAACAACAGAAACAAACCCATAATCTCAATCGCAGTAAAATTCACATCTGCTACAGAAATTCTCAATAATCTTACCTGTTTCAGCAGTAAAAAGTCGAGACCTTCTAGCATAGGTCATTTTTGTTGTACTGGGTATAATATCACTACTTGGTTACCTTTATCTGATACGACGCCGTCTCCTTTATCTTCTCCTACCCAAAACTCTCAAATGCTTCTCATTTTCCGGATTTTTCCCGCCAAAACAACTTTCCCCAACTTCAAAATGAAAATCGACTAATCGAAGATCGAAACTTTCTAGAGGGAGAGAGAGAGATGGAGGCGGAGAAAGCAGGGGCGTCGTTGGACTCGCTGATCGCCGGGTTCAACAGTCGGATCTCGGAGCTCCAAGAGCTCGTTATTGCCCGAAACAGTAAACCCGATTACCCAACCGTACTTCGTTCAATTTCGACTCCGATAACAAGCATAGCATCCAATTAAGCTCTGAAATGTTCACGTTGCAGTGTACCCGGTCAGCAGCGTCACTGATTTGACGGCCGTCGACGCCGCAGTGAAGGCCATGGAGCTTCAGGTCCAGACCATCAAGGACCGGGTACGCGACGAAACCCTAGCCATCCCCAAAGCAAAAGTAGTTCCTTTTCTCTCTCTATATGACTTTATGTCGATTGGGCTTTGTTTGATTTCTGAGAAATTTTATGAAATGTTGATATATCAGTATGCTAGGTCTTACAATTTTCATCATTTCTCTTTAGAAATGATGTCAAAGATTGAGGGAAATTAGTTAAAATGTTGGGTGAAGTTTGTGATGATTGTGTTTTGTGGCTATTTGGAAAATTAATTTAATAGTGAATTGGAAAGAATTTGATCTTCGGACTAGGAAATTTAAAGAAGCAATTTTGATCATCTGGATTTCTAATTTTGATCATAAACTGTTTAAATGAGATTTCTAATTTTTGTTTTGGTTAATGAAGGTTTTAGTTGTTAGTTGGCTACTGCTTGTATAATTAGATGGTACAATGTGATGGCAGAAACTGATCGATGCATCTCTGAGGCAGCAAAGGAAATTGAAGGATATGTCAATTTATGCCCCCACTCATGTTCCTGAAAGGATGTCAATGTTGAATTTGGATACAAATAGATGGTAATACAACTTTCTTTGGCATGCAGCAACCATGGATGACATATTGTTGATTTGAGTTTGAAATTTATTTGCATTTGTTTGGTAGAGGCGTAGAGCTTATACTGTTTCTTTGTTTCAGTTTATTTCCAGAAAGCTCTCAGCAAAACACTGGTTCTGGGACCTTCAAGCTTGAGGAGGATCCTGCACCACCACCACCACCACCTAAGGTACCTCTCTCTCTCTCTCTCTCTCTCTCTCTTCACGTGTCAATTTATGGTATGTCTGTTCTGTAATCGTCTATAGCTACATGCTCTGGATACAGTATGAGGGCCATGTATTCTTTCTGTTTTTGTTAATTTCAGGAGAAAAAGGGTCGTTCCATGCCACCATTGTGGTTTGTAAGTGCTGAAGAGCTGGATTCCTTGTCATCGTGAGTAAACTTCCCTTTCTGATTCTTTTGCTATATTTGTTAAGAGGGAGTCCTGTCTGCATACTTGCACTGACAATACTTACATTGCAGTACTGTTATACATTAGTCACATAGGCTACCTAATGGGACATCTGAAAATCAAGTTATTCTAACCTGACAAAGGGATATAATGTGCTACGCAGAGATGGAACTTTTCATACAGTGTAGTATTTTCATTGTCTCGAGTGTTAACAACTAACATTGGCCGCCATGTCCAATACATAAAAAAATTATCAATTTCCCCTCCTTAACAAGATTCAAGTCTAAGATTAGTTTCCTATTTCGTAGCAAAAATTTGTAAAATGTCTTCCGGTATTTTAGAAGTACTATGCATCCACAAACTACTGCGATTTCTTTTCTTGATAAATAAGAAGTTTTCTGACAAAATGAAACAAAAAACCTTCAGAAATAGATATTAAGAGTATAAAACAACACTGACAGAGCTGAAATGGATTAGGAGGTCTTTTCCTACCACTCATACAGGTATCTCATAAAATGAGCCTTCACTTCTATTGAATAATTTTTACCCTTTTGAAATCTGTACAACTCTTTCCAGCTATTATTTTGATCCAGATACCATGAAAATGAAGGTTTAAAAGACCACTACTTGTAAATTATCAAGCCATCATTAACTTACTTTGTTTTAACTCAACAGAGGAGAAAATGGTATCTAGTTATTAGGCAGTTCTGTAACTAATCCATGGTGGATAGGTATTGGAAAAAAGAGGTCTTCTGTGTTCAGTCCTTTGTTATTGGGGTCATGTTCTCGCGCTAAGTATAAATAACTGTAGGTACATGAGAGGAAGGCTTACACTAGAGAAAGTGAATGCAGCTATTAATGACATGGCAACATATGCTGAAGCAAATTATCAGCTTATAGCTGCTCCCAAGAAGAATGTTTGTGTTCTGCCTCCATGAGTTTTGGTTTCTACATCTTTTGCACAGGTCTGATTATGGTTATCAATTTTGATGCAGGTGGCAGGAGACCGTTGGGAAAAGGCTCTGGTAAGTGAACTTAAACCAGGTTACTGGGTCTGATTTTCTGGGACTTCTGTTTGTGGGCGGTTGGCCCATAGGGTACCCAATGTCTGGTAGCTCCTCTTCATCCTTGGTGAAGTTGGGAGTTCATCTTTAGTCCTAGATAAGATGGCAAAGGAATAACACACAGTTAGCTAGTACCTCCTACGTCTCAAATTTCTATATCACTTCTTAATAATACCTCTCTCTCTCTCTCTCTCTCTCTCTCTCTCTCACACCCCTTTGTTCTCATATATCCTTCTATTTCATTGGGAAGATACGTCTCTTCTCTCAAGTTGTTATGGTCAGTCAGGTCTTTAGATGGTTATAACAAAGGTCATGCTTACTCACACTTTTCTCAGGATGGTCTCTGCCTACCTCATATTTTGTCACTCATTGTTCATCTGTACTAGAAGAAAAGAAAAGAGAAATAAGCAATATCCTTTTTGGAACCCTGGTTTTTACAAATAATGTGTCAAGTATAAGATTCTGTAATCTGTATTGCCATGTCAATCGATGAGCATGTAGCTTGTCAGTTGTCACTGCTGGTTAACTTGTCATGTTTGTAAGCATGGTTTATAACTGCTCATTTATGCAATTAGTATTGATACCACTATAACAAATACAGGAAATAAGAGATATAGCAATGCATGAAGCAGTGAAGGGAAAACACTTCTTTCTTGAAACTGACATGAAAGGACCATCCTTGAAGCTTGACAACTCTGGAAAAGCAATACTAACTGTAAGGTTCTTGTCTATCAAACATGCATGTGTAAATTTTAAACAATATCATAGTGCACTCAGGAAAGCTTCAATTCTATTTGGCATAAGTTGAGTGAATACATGGACCTCCCATCTTCATTTACTATGAACTGATTATTTTATGTATTGGGGAAGTACCTAGGTAATCCTTTAAAAATGCTGGTTTGCAGGGGGAAGTTGATCCTGAAAATAGATTTAGGATACTCCATGCTGTTCTTTACACAGCAGAGGGGAAAATTGGTTCATTCTAATTTCACTTTACTAAAAAGCTAATTGAAGTGTGAATGTGCTTGAATAAAGTCACCATAGGTATACCTGTATATTCCTCTTGTTTTTTTTTATTCCTCTTTTCCCTTTTCAGATGTGAACATAAATTATGTCTCTGAATTCCTTATTTCCTAGTCACCATGTTTATAATCTTTTTGGTTGAGAAAATTTGAGTTTGCATGTTATGTAAAGAAAGAGTTCTTGTGAGCTATAAAGAGGTCTCAAGTCCAATCCTCTATTATTAATAAATGACAAAAGAAATGGTTTCTGTCATATCTACTTAGACTTGGAAGGTCATGACTTTGATTTGTGTATTCTTTGAAATAGCATTTATCTTTCATGGCTCCATACAAATTTAGCTACTTCAGTGAAGAAAGTTTTATTCTTAATGCCTTTTGCTGCTTCACAGGTGCTTCGTCACCTTGGTCGTGTAAGTGAGACACGGATGGGTCATCATCGGGTGATCATTCTTTTGAAGCCTCATTGATAGGGTTTGCTTTCTAGACGAATGTATGCATTGTTCTTAATCCTTTTCTGTTCCGGATAAAACTGCAAGTTTTAACCTTGCTCGCATATGTTGTGAGTTCACGGTGCACTAGTAAGGTCTAGAAGGTGAAAACTGGTTTGGAAAGTAATGAAAAAGTGGTCTGTTCAGAACTTCTTGATCCTTTGTGGTTATTTTTATTATTTTATTATATTATATATACTTCTTACTTTTTTTTTGAAAGGATATTTCTTACCTTTATTTCCTGTTCACATTAGAAAGGACGAACCATTGACCGATGTATCTCTCTTTTCCATGCTAGCCCCTAAGCATAACTCAACCACCACCCAGACCCACCCGCGCACACAATATATTTCAATATAAAGTCATGGTACTAATGTATTACCAAATTAACAGAACAGATTCAATATAAAGTCAAGGTACTAATGTGCTGAATAAGTATCAAGAATCAAAAAACAAATAGACATCAATATTCAACATGAGTTCATGAAAAGTTGATCAGTATTGACCAAAAATTAGTATGGAATACCTAGAGAGATAAACTGAGGACTCTGCGTTCCTCCATTACACCTGCTTCCTGTGACTCTGATGATCCCAATCCCGTCACTCCAATGAGATCTCTTCATCCATTTCTCTTTCTCTCCTTCTCAGAGTACACTCAGCCGATGGGAAGCAACAGCATATGGCTCCCTGCACTGCCACTCCTGACTTTTTGACTTCTTCCATCTCTTCCTGTGCATCTGATTTTCTGCCTCTGTCTTGCTCCTTTTCGTCTCACGCACGTAGAAATGGTCTGCGGAGTTTTCCTCATGAATTTTTGGCTCGGTATTGCTTACAGTTTGCACTTCCTCATGATCAACGTGAAAAAGACGAACCCCACAACTTTTGATCCAACTACAAGCTTCTTCTGTTGTCAAATCAGTGGCGGAGACTCCATTATCTGCAACTACAATCCTAAATGTGGCCTCAGTGTAAAAGACTTTATCCTCCCGCCCTAGTTCTCCAATCAAGCAGGTTTTGTATGCCAGGAACAGGTGATCTGACTCAAGGAGTCTATCAGTTCTAAGTCGCGTATGGAGCAAAGGAAAACTGGAACTCTGCTCAGCGTGATTTCCTTTCAAGGTACAAACACATGAAGCAGATCGGAGAGAAGCATTATTGACAGCATCCTGAAAGTTACTGACAGCGCACATAGCAACTCCCAAAAACTTGCTAAAGAACCGATTCTGTGGCAACCGCACTGTTACTGAAGATCCCTTGCATTGATGGTTGAACCAATTGGGAATTTGGCTTCCGGGAAGAGTTACTGATAATCCCCTATGATGATGGTCAAACACCCGCTTGCCACTGTAAAGAGGTCGTAGTTGATTATCCTATACAATGAAGCAAACGTCAACTTCAATTTATTTGGGTGTTTGTATGTGTGTGCTCGCACAAGCGAGAGAGAGAGAGAGAGAGAGAGAGAGAGAGAGAGAGAGAGAGAGAGAGAATGATTTTCCACAATTTATTCAAACGGAGTTGTTAACACCAGCTTGAAGCAATTACAAAACGTGAAGGAAAAATTTTCCTTGCGTGGACGCTTTGGTATTGATACCGTTTCCAATTCTGAGCAGTCATGCACATCTATGTAGTTTAAACGTGGTGGAAGCTCTGGTATGGATATCAGTCTCTTGCAGCCTTCCAATACGAGATCTGTTAAAGAATGAAGTCTGTTCATGGTTGCAGGTAAGGTCTCCAAGTTGTTTCTGCATAGCTTTAATGTTTTCAAGGAAAATAGAAGAGTAACACCATCCGATAATTCTAGCATGTTACAGTCACTTAAATCAAGATGAACCAGAACAGAGTTCCTACAATATCTTTGGATCGATGATGGCCATGATGAGAAGGGTGCTGCCATTTCTTTACTTCCATTACATGATAATGATGTTTTAAGCTTGCCCAAACGGAAGATAGAGAATGGAAGTTGTTCAATACCACTTCCCTCTACTTGAAGGTCCCTTAAGAACTGTAAATTCCCTTAGTTCTCTGGCAAGTTAGAAAGTTTTGAGCACCCAGCCAGAATAACTTCAAGGTATGGCAATTTACAGATATTGTCCGGAAGAGATACAAGGCTTCTGCAGTTTCTCATTCTCAAGAATGTGAGGCACTGAAGCCGTTCAATTGATGATGGTAAGCATCTAATTGCAGTCTCATCTAAATGAAGCCTTGATAGCTCCATCATAACTTCTGGAATGTCGGAAAACTCCTCAAGATTCGAGCAACCAGAAAGATCAAGGAATTCAAGAGCTGTCATATGAATGCTGCTTGGAAGATTCTTAAGTTTTCTGCAACCATGGAGGGTCAAAGAAGCAAGCCCTGTAAGATTATTAATTGACGAGGGAAGTTCTTTAATTGCAGTCCCATCTAGATCTTGTTCCTGTAGCTCTGTCATAACTTCTGAAATCTCTGGGAACCTCTCAAGGTTTGAGCAGCCAGAAAGATTGAGGACTACAAGAGATTTCATATGAATGCTGCTCGGAAGACTCTTCAGTTCTGTGC
The DNA here is from genome assembly GCF_958449725.1 of Rosa rugosa. NCBI lineage: Eukaryota > Viridiplantae > Streptophyta > Magnoliopsida > Rosales > Rosaceae > Rosa > Rosa rugosa. The sequence goes on from NC_084825.1 coordinate 31,459,983, forward strand.
AACCATTGAAACTCAAAGTAACAAGTTTTGGAAGATTATAAATCGATGAGGACATCTCTGTAATTGCAGCCTCATCGAGTTCTTCAAGCTCTTTCATATCTTCCGAAATCTCTGGAAAGTTCGTAAGATTTGAGTAGCCAGAAAGATCAAGGAAACGATGCTTCTTGGAGGACGCTCAAGTTCTCTACAACCCTCGAGGCTGAGGAAAGCGAGCCCCATAAGGTTATTGATGGATGATGGCAATTCTTTAATTGCAGTCTCATCTAAATGAATCTCACGTAGCTTCTTCATAACTTCCAAAATTTCCGGGAACCTTTCAAGTTTTGAGCAGCCAGAAAGACTGAGCGTTGTACGCGACTTCATATGAATGTTGCTTGGTAGACTTCTAAGTTCTCTACAACCATCGAGGCTCAAATAGTCAAGCCCTGTAAGATTATTAATCGATGCGGGCAGTTCTACAATTTTGCTCCATATAATTGGAGTTCTGATAACTCCTTCATATCTTCTGAGATATCTGGAAACTTCACAAGATTTGAGCAGAGAGAAAGATCAAGGGTTTGAAGAGATTTCATATGAATGCTGCTTGGAAGAATTTTGAGTTCTCTGCACCCTTGCAGAGTCAAGGAAACAAGTTTTTTAAGAGCTGAAACGGATGGGTGAACCTCCAATAAACTTCTACAGCCAGCAAGAGTTAGTGACAAGATTTGGTGCCTGAGAGTAACTTAAATTGATGTGCTTTAAGTTTCTGAAAGGCTGTCAAAACAAGAAAAAGCAGAAGAAGCATGTGCTAACAAGGCATCTAAGAACTTAATCATTTAAACGAAACATATGAAATGATTATTGTACCTGTGGTCCTTCCCAAAGTTGTTCAATGTGACTATCAACCATGTTAAGGTGAACAAGATTCGGTCCCTCTGACGTGCGTCACGAGGGTTTGGCTCTGCTAGGGTTTTCTTAGGCGGCTTCTTAGGGTTTCTAGGGTTTTATAACCCAAATCCTTCGATCTCGGATCCATTCTTTGCGTAGATTCTGGTTTTTTGGGGCTTGTACTAGGGAAACTGCGATGGAGGAAGTTGAGAGGCGTTTTGCGGGTACGTTGGTTCTCTCAGAGAGGGAATCGAAGGGTCTGAGGATTGGAGGAATAGCAGCCCGGTCTGCGCTTAAGTACCAGTTTGCGGTGGTTTGTAAAGTATTGACGGACGGGAATTTTCGTCGTCAAAGTTTTATTGACCTTTTCTCACGGCTGTGGGGGGGAGACAAGGGAGTGGCGATCAGTGATGTTGAGGATGACCGGTTTTTGGCCTGCTTCCAGAGTGAAGGTGATATGCGAAGGGTGTTGAACCGTGAGCCTTGGGACTTTGATAAGTCGCTGATTGTTATGGCTCCAATGGGGAATGCAAGATCTGTAGCTGATGTGCGCTTGAATTCTGCAGTATTTTGGGTCCAAGCTCATGGGGTCCCATGGAAGTTTCGCACACCTGAAGTTGCAGCGGATATTGGTGGTGTTCTTGGCGATTATCTGGAGGTGAAAACTGATGAGAACGGATGTTGTGTGGGGCGCTGTGTGTGTATTAGGGTTAGGCTGGATATTAACTTGGCCCTATTGCGCCGTACTGTAGTTAATTTCCCAGAGTATGGGGATCAATTAATTGAGTTTCAGTATGAAAGATTACCGGAGTTTTGCCAAGAGTGTGGTCTAATAGGGCATCCAACTAGGGTTTGCTTCGAGAAGCTGGGAATTAAGGGTAAACCGGAGTCGGAACGTCCTTTTTCCTTAACATTGAGGGCAGATAAAGATGTGCATGGGAGAAGGTTTGGTCATAGAGTAGGGAGGAGTAGTTTGGCGGCTGCGTATAGTGATGGAGATGTTAGTGGTGATGGGAATGGTTCTAAGTCAGGGTGGTCAACAGAATTGAGTAAGAGATCTCGCAGTGGAGGTTCCTCCCATATTTCGAAACCATTGCAAATTGAAGATATCTGCCAAGATACGGCTTCTTCCCCTGTGAAGGCGCTACCTCCGAAACCTAAGTCCAAAGGTGTACTGATTGCGGAGAGTTTTTCTGCCCGACACCGTAGTTTAAACGTGGGTGATGTATTGGTCAATGATACCCCACTGTTGGAGGATGTAGTGAGAGATGTATCTGCTGTGGTTGTGGCTGAGAGTCAACCCCCTCCCATGCAGATGAAAATTCCTCCAACTTTGAATCTAGTGGAGTGTGATGCAGTTCGTAGATTGGGTTCTGCTTTTAGACAAGCCTTTGGTTCCAGTACTGGGATTGGGGAGAGTGGCCCAATTGTATTGTCTGCATTTAGTGGAGTTGAGAAGAGCCGCAAGGCCTCGTTGGAGTTTTCTCTGGGGGTTAACAGGAAATCTCCTGTGGGTAAGAAGAATTTGAAGGGGAGGAGAATGGTGTCAGTAACGGCCAGAAGGAAATTACAACTAGAAAGTGCTTATACTGTATCTGAGTCTGAAGGTGATGGCGGTAAGAGGAAATTGGAGGTGAATATTTTCAGTGGTGATGAACAACAAATTAAGAAGGTGACGCTTTCGTCGGGTGTCCCTGAAGTGGTGGGAGCAGCGGGGCTGCCCCACCACGAGCAATGAGGATGTTAAGTTGGAACGTCCGAGGGATGAGGGGATCCCGGACGTTCCGTGATCTGAAGGACTTCCTCCGTGTTCATAAGCCGGAGTTGGTTTTTCTTATTGAGACGAAGATGACTTCGTGTCAAATGGGAAGGCTTAAATCGCGAGTGGGTATGGATGAAGTTCTTTGTGTGCCAAGGGATGAGTCAAATGGTGGTTATTCAGGGGGTCTTTGTTTACTTTGGAAGAATAGTATTTCAGTTTCTTTTCTTTCGTCGAACTTTTATTATATAGATACAATGGTTACTTGGGAGGATGGGTCTGTGTGTAGAGTGACTGGCTTCTATGGGGAATCTCAGGCTAATCAGCGAATGTACTCATGGAATCTGTTACGTAGTTTGGCTCAGGGCTGGGATGGACCGTGGATAGTGTTCGGGGATTTTAACGAGATCTTAAATATTGAAGAGAAGACGGGAGCTGCTCTTAGATCCCAAAGACAGATTGACGAGTTCCGGCAGGCTGTGGAGGAGTGTGGTTTGTATGAGTTTGCTTTTACGGGTTATGAATTTACATGGGATAATAGACGTGAAGGAGATGCAAATGTAAAGGAAAGAATTGATCGGGGTTTTGGTAATCTGCCTTTAATTCAAAAATGGGGAGGCTTTTTTTCCCATCATCTTGTGACCATGGCCTCTGATCATTGCCCACTGCTAATTGAATGTGAGCCTCCTACATGTGATAATAATTGTTCTCAGAGGAGGAGCCGGCGATTCCTTTTTGAGGAGATGTGGACAAAGGAAGAAGAGTGTGGACTAGTGGTAGGTTCGGTGTGGAATGAAGGGAGGAATAGAGGAGTGGTGGGTAAAATTAAAATAGTGGCGGAACGGTTAAAAATTTGGGAGAAGGAAAAATTTGGCCAGGTACGACGGGACATTGTTGAGTTGAGGAAAGAGCTAGATGACCTACAGAGACAATATCCTTCCAGCGAGGTTGTCCAACAGAGAAGAGACATGGAAGTGAAGCTTGACAAGGTGTTGGAGAGAGAGGAAATTATGTGGAGCCAGCGATCCCGGGTTAATTGGCTTCGGTATGGTGATCGTAATTCGAAGTTTTTCCATAACTTTGCAAAGCAGCGAGGGCGAAGGAATAGAATTACGGGGATCTTGGGTGAAGATAATAGATGGAGAACAGGTATGGCTGATATTGGCTGTGAGTTTGTTAGCTATTTTCGTCAGCTCTTCTCGTCCAATGGGGGACATATTGAGGACAATATCTTTGAGGCAGTGGACTCTAAAATCACGCAGACCCAATCAGATTTTCTATCGAGGACGTTCACTCGAGCTGAGATTGAAAGGGCTTTGAAGGAGATGGGTGCGACAAAGGCCCCCGGCCCGGATGGCATGCCGGCATTGTTTTACCAGAAATATTGGCCTGTGGTGGGTACTGATGTTGTGAATCTATGTTTGGATTTCCTAAATGGTCAGTGTACTATAGGTGGAATCAACCATACTTTAATTGCCTTGATCCCAAAGGTGGATAGTCCAAAAAAGGTGACGGAGTACAGGCCAATCAGTCTCTGTAATGTGTTATATAAGCTGGTGTCAAAGGTTCTGGCTAATAGGATGAAAAGGGTTTTGCCGGAGGTGATTTCTAGTTACCAGAGTGCTTTTGTTCCTAATAGGTCTATTCATGATAATGTAATTGCTGCTTTTGAAGTAATCCATAATCTAAAGAGTAGAGGAAAGAAAAGCAGACAGAAAGTGGCAGTGAAGTTGGACATGGCAAAGGCATATGACCGAGTCGAGTGGCAGTTTTTAAGGAGGATGATGCTTGTAATGGGGTTCCCGGAAAGTTTTGTGAAACTTATTATGGAGTGTGTTCAGACAGTTACATATTCGATTCTGCTCCAGGGTAGACCTTTTGGGAAGGTGAAGCCATCGCGTGGGATTAGACAAGGGGATCCCATTTCCCCATATTTATTTATTATCGTGGCGGAAGGTTTTTCTTCTCTTTTAAGGAAAGCTGAGTTGGAGGGGCAGTTACATGGGGTTGCTATTGCACGTGGTGCACCTTCAATCTCCCACTTGTTTTTCGCGGATGATAGTTTACTGTTTTGCGATGCTACGGTGCCGGATTGTGCCAAGCTGAAAGAGATATTTGGTGTTTATGAAGCGGCATCTGGGCAGAAAATTAATACTGATAAATCTGCAGTTTGCTTTAGTCCTCGTACTAGCAGAGTGGTAAAGGAGGAGTGTGGTGGGGTTCTGGATATGAAAGTTGTTCCCTGCCACGAGCGTTATTTGGGGCTACCTACTATTACTGGAAGGGATAAGAAGAGAACTTTTCGTGGTTTGGCTGATAGAGTTTGGAATAGAGTGAAAGGTTGGGAAGGGAAGATTCTATCTAAAGGGGGAAAGGAGGTTCTTATAAAAGCGGTTGCTCAATCGATACCTACCTATACCATGAGTGTCTTTCAGTTGCCGGTAGGGACGTGTGAGGAGATTAATAAACATATTGCTCGGTTCTGGTGGGGAAAATCTGGTGGAAAGGGCATTCATTGGCGAAGCTGGGACCGTATGTGTTGGCCTAAAAACGAAGGGGGGTTGGGTTTTAGAGAGCTTCAAATGTTTAATAAGGCGCTTGTGGCAAAACAAGGTTGGCGGTTGCTCCGAAATCCTGACTCTCTAGTGAGCAAACTGTTGAAAGCACGGTACTTTCCAAGACGCACTTTACTGGAGGCTGATGAGGGACGAAACCCTTCGTCAGTTTGGAGAGCTTTTGTGTGGGGTATGGAACTGTTGAAGCAGGGGCTAAGGTGGAGGGTTGGTAATGGAAGTGATATTAAAGTATTTATTGACCCGTGGGTTCCTGAGATGGAGGGGTTCAGAGTGTCCTATAAGGATGGTATGAATATGTCTATGTTGGTTTCTGAGTTAATTACGGTGAATGGAGAATGGGATATGACCCGACTTGAACAAGTTGGAACTATCCAAGAGGTAGAAGCCATACTTGGTCTACCAATTGTTCGTAATGGTGGATGTGATAAGCTGATTTGGAACCAGAATAAACATGGCAAATATTCAGTTAAAAGTGGTTATTGGCTAGCGGTGAAGGAGCGAAGGGAGAGAAGTGGTGTTCAAGGTGCTATTCCAGCTCCTACGGATTACTGGCGGCATCTTTGGAAACTTAAAATACCTCCAAAGATGTCACATTTTCTGTGGAGATGTTCTACAGGTTACATGCCTTGCAAGAGTGCTTTGTTCTTGAGGAGAATTACAATGGATCCTACGTGTTCGCGGTGTCAACAATTTTCTGAAACGCCTTTACACGCAACATTTCTCTGTCCAGTGAGCGTTGCGGTGTTGGAAAAGGCGAGCTTCTACCCAAAGTTGAGCCAAGGTACGTGGGATAGTTTTACTAGCTTCCTGGAGGATGCTATGAGACAATTGACTGTGGAAGAGATCAAGCTTCTAGTCGTGTTGTTATGGTGTAACTGGAAGGAAAGAAATGCTGTTCATTTTGGGGAGTTGGCACGACCTGCACAAATTATATATGATATTGGAGTTTCCATTTGGGCTGGCATTATACAGGAGACGAATCATAATAATGGTCAGCTGGGCATGCATGCAAATGAGGTAGAAAGTAGAGGAAAGTGGGTTCCACCCATGCATGGTTTTTTAAAGCTTAATTGTGATGCATCTGTGATGGCAAATGGGGGCCAAGTTGGTATTGGTTGGATTTGTCGAAATAGTGAAGGAAGGCTTGTGGAAGCTATGGGTGAGAGGATCTCTGGGAGATTAAAACCACGAGCTGCGGAGCTATTATGTGTTCTAAAAGGTTTGGAATGGGCAGTAGTGCGTGGGTGGAGAGGCCTATGGGTGGAAACGGATTGTCTGGAGGCTGTCGGGTTAGTTAATGGCTCTGAAGAATGTCTTGCTGATGAGGGATTGTTAGTGGAGCGGATCCGCATGCTGTTGGGTGCTTTGGAAATTCAAGGGATCCATCATGTGGTTCGGGTGGCTAATACGGCTGCTCATGAAGTGGCAGGTTTTGTAGCTCGGGGTAACGGGCGGTATAGTTGGTTAGGGGTTGGGCCCAGTTGGCTCATGGATGTCATTGATAATGACGGACCCATAACTAGTTCGGTTAGTAGGGAGGAGAGTGGGGAGTTCTTGTCCACCACCGGTCATTCCCGTAGTTTGTAGTTTGGTTTGTTTTTGATTGAATAAAGGAATTTTCTTCTCAAAAAAAAAAGGTGAACAAGATTCTTTAGTTTAAAATTAGATGGCAAAGATTTAGAAGGGGAAGGACATCCATTCCAGATACGACAACTCAACTCGGGAAAAATAACTTGAAGTCCCCAATAACTTGTGTGAAGGCATCTTTGCACTTGTCGCGATAAATCATGAGCAGTCTTAGTTTCTTCATGCTAACAAAACCTTCAGTGTTCACATATGCCTCATTTGACTTCCTCAAGTCCAGGATTATGCATTCAACTGCTTCTGTACCCTGGATAACGAAAGTGGACATGAAAGTGGGGAGAAACTTAAAGCCAAAACCATTTTTCCATGAATATGATTTTGGTCATAATTGAAGCTTTCTACGAAAGTGTACGAACTACGAAATGAGAAGGAGAGATTTTTGAGTTAACACTTGATGAACATCTTCATAACTCCATAACCTACTACGCCTCCCAGGGTCTTTAGGAGATTCTCGGTGGACAATATCACTACCCATTTCTTGTATCAAATCATGCATCTGAACACCTTGATGTGAGACGGTTACTGGAGCTCTATCAACTAAAACTCTTGGTCCACTATGCAGAAAGAACCGAAACTATCCATAATCTTTGTTACATATTCTTTGCCATTTCCTCTGAAGAAACATGCTATATCTAGAAATATGTTCTTCTGTGTATCATCTAGTCTATCAAAGCTTGTTTTGAGCACACCATGAATTCCCGGGTTTGAAATTTTCTTTATTTTCTCCAACTCATCTTCCCATTCACTTGCACTTTTGTTATCAGGAAAGGATCCCAAAACTTTAAGTCCTAAAGGCAGACCATGAGCAAATTTTATGGCACACCTTGAGAGATGATCATACTCTGCTGAGGATTCGTTTGTCCTGAATGCATACTGTCTAAAGAGTTCAGGAGCTTCACCATCACCTAATATTTTGGGCTCGTATATCTCAACTTTACCTCGTAAGTGCTTATCTCTAGTGGTTATGATGATTCTACTTCCACCACGAAACGAAGGCTTCTTCCCAATTAAGGTGTCAATTTGGTCGAAGTTGCCCACATCATCGAGAACAAGAAGAACTTTTTCCTTACCTAGCTTTTCCATTATTGTCTTGGAACCTCTATCTAAAGCGCCTGAAATCCGATTATCCTTGAATTTTTTCTAGATACAAGTTCTTCCTGTATTTCTAGTACGCACCATTCCTCGTAAGGAAACATTCCTTAACATTTTCAAGAAAACAACAATGTTCAAATTGATGAGAGATTTGGTCATAAACAGCTCTAGCAATGGTTGTTTTTCCGATGCCACCCATTCCCCATATTCCAATAGTGCGAACATCATCCGTTGCATGACACAATAACAGTCTGATTTTGTATATGTGGGAATCCATTCCAACCAAGCCATTGGCTTTGTTCGGCGAGCTGCCCATCAGTTTGTTAAAAATATCAACCACAATGTCACCTATAAGGTTGGCGTCATCCCTGTGAAATTTGAAAAAGAGTATTGTAAAGCGCACAAGACTGTGGTTAGGTTAAATCATCATGGATGTTAGGACAATATGTAGTGGCACAAGCATATATGATAAATAGCAAAAACGGTGTCAAGAGTTGTTTTCTTATAGGTGCCCCTACATTTTAATTTCAATTGTTATATTTAGAGTTAAAATCATTTTACTACCATGAACTTTACACTTAAAATCAGTTATACCCCAAATTTCTAATTTGATTGCATGCGCTCTTGTGTTTTCCAATTTAATCAATTATGACCAACCCTTCACTAATCTATCAATTTATTCATATATTGTTGTCCACTCAAGCTAGTTTTTATCCTTTAATCATGCAAGAGCCAAACAAAAATCAACAACAATTGAGTAGCATTTCAATTTCCACAGATTCATCATCTAACTTGCTGAAGCCACTTACCTCTTTTCATCATAGGTAGGTTCTTTCTTCGGCCTCTGTGGTGCGGGGGTTTCACCGGAAGTTTGAGGACGATGAAATCCCTAACCGTACACGAAGCAAAGAGTTCCGGTTAGCTGAGTCAGTCGGAGTAGGAATCTCCATAAAATAAATTTGGGAATCACAAGACTCTATCCAATTCCATGAAGAGAATTCAGAGTTGTCATTTCATAGTTTTTTTTTTTTTTTTGAATAAAATTGTCATTTCACAGTTAGGGTGAATGGCATGTCGTAATTAAAAAAAAAGGGCAAAAGCGTCATTTCTGAGAAGATCAGTCACTGGCTTGTTGATATATCATTATGCATTATAAGATAGCAATTACAAACATGAAAGATAATATTGTTTTACAGATTCCAAATTCTGGTATCTTGACCAGAAGTGTATTTACAAATTTCAAAATAAGAGATGCTAACCAACTACTTTAGCAAAAAATGATTTAGACTTGAGCAAAAAATTTATATGTTTGCAGTTGGAACCAACTACTTTAACTCCTTAGAAGTGTCCTCCGTTGATTTCTTCATGTCAGTTGCATCATTGGCGGCAAGAAACAGCTCGTTCGGCATCTCATTTGAGAGCCTGTTGCTGGATGTCAGAAATAATGATATCAATATGGAAGGGGAGTAAAGCATCAAATGCATATGTAAATAGCTGAATTGAAATGCGAGGTTCACATATAAGCATGAATGTAGTTTTAAGGTTTTATGAGCTCTGTTGAGATTAAGAATTTGATATAAGGTATTAAATGACAAATACAAACAGACATGAATTGAATTGAAAGTAGTGGAATCTGGATGAATGTTTGAAGTTCTTGAAGTTTATCTATGTTTGTACTGCATCATCTAGTGATATTAGTCTAAATAGTTGTCAGGAAGAATGCATACATGCATGTTGGCTCAGGGCCTGGTTCTTTTACAAACCATTTACATGAGACATAATGATCAATGATCAATATGGAAACATAATTGATGCAGACCAAATTAAAGTCAAATAAAAAGGAGAAAGAAGTTCAAATCAGATGATACGCAAGACAGATGATCTTCAAGGAGCAAGCTAGGTACAAACTTTGACATCGATACTCACCAACACAAATGATTCAAATCCAACAAATTCAGTGGCGCACAAAAAAGAAAAAATCAAAAATCAAAAATCAAAATCAAACCCAAAGAGAGCTTCAAATGCAAAGTTTACCAATAATGTATGCTAAAGTGCGTGCAGGCATGAGTAATAAAATTGAGGTTAGAAACAGAAGCAAGAAAATAAGAAAAAGTTGAGATACGAAAGCTAGTGATGAGAGATCACGCTGCGGGGCACAGGAAGAAGGCATGTAAATCTAAACAGAAAGTTAACACAAAAAGTATAGATGGTTGTGTATTAAGCAGGTAGCTTACTGTGGATGTCTAAAATATCTCGTTTGCAACAAACCTACACAATACCTGAGCTGATCTGAAGGAATTAGCAGAGACCAGAGTTCTCCCTCATATTCCTCTTTTACTAAGGTTACTTAAAGGTCAACGCATATACAATAGATAGATAGCCAAGGGTTATTCTACAATCATATGCATATTCCTTTCTAAGGTGCACTGACACTTATATGATTGGTTGCTATATATCCTAATATATAGAAAACAGCTAGCTAATATGTAGTCTATATGAATCGAAATACATATTATGTACACAGAATGTTCTAGTTAGTTATTTTGCTTGGTCATATTGTCAGTAACTTCACAATGAAGAAGGTAACTAATATTATGAACAATAGACACATATTGGTATTTATATTAATCTAGTTACATATGCAAACCGATGAAGAAATTAACTATAGTTTCATAATGTAAATCAGCATTTTTAAGTTAGTCGCTGGGTTACCTTTGAACAACTTGCTGTATTTCATGCTCTAGACAGATTACGATTTCACTTTGTGGCTTTTGCCTCATTTGCTTCAAGCATGAGGGACATGCTGGATAATACTACCCATCTTCGGAGACAAACCAGGTCAATGTAGCTTTGCAAAGTACTAATGTGTCCTGAAATTTAAAGCAGGGTAAAACCCGACTGTTATAGTTCAAAGGTGGACCTCCATACCCAAAGCAAGCCATAATAGGTTGCTAAAACCCTGCAAAATACATTCATTCACAATCAAATAGGTAAACTGTAACAGCCAAGTACAGAGGCAAAGTTATCTAAGGTACTAAGATCTACTAACAGTATTGAGAATAATTTGCAATGTGGTCATATCTTACAGAGAAGATATCAACATATGTGACATTTGCATCAGAATATTGGCCTTGCAACTTTTTACTGAGATCATGAAGCTGCAGGTTGAAAGGTTTAGCTGCATCATGCTTCCATGGGTTGGTTCCAAATGTGGCTACATACTGAGTCGACCACCCAAGAGGACCTTTGTTGTGTATCCAAAAGTTCCAAGCACCTTGATCCATATAATCTCTGGAGAAAATAAGCACAGGATGAAACTTCAATGTCATTGCTACTTCAGATATTAACACTGAAATAAAATCTTCAATGTTTAATGTTGCTGAACTGACCTTTATTCCTGATTCAAACTTTTGACAAAATTGTTGGAATAAAAGAAAGAATCTGATCCAGTGCTTTAGAATAAAATGCACCAGCAAGATCATTTTGGCCTATATCAAACACGTAAAGCCCCTTCTGAAAGGAATCTTCTGAGGGTAGATAATTCTCAAGTTCCTTACCTAGAACAAAAGGGAAAGTTATTTCAACATGTGTTGCTTAAGAACTTGCAGGCTAGGAAATGAGGTTTTCTTCTTTTCAAGAAACAAAAGCTCTAGTACTCAAGAAAACCATGACCATATATACTTAAGAAAAATCATGACCATATGTACCTTTAGCAGCTAGCAATTGAAAAGCCTGGACTTTGAATCGCAAAAACTGGGAGACCTGAATCCCAAATGAAAAGGGGCAGACAGATGTTGCAGTTGCCGGAAGTGTAGCAGCCCCTCCAGCTGCGAAATTGCACCCATTTCGGAAACTTGGCATGCCAACTAAATCCAAATAGGAGTTAATGTTGGAAGAAAATCAAATACGCTCAACAAAACTTTTGGACACTTCAGTTACAGAAAGGCTGCCTCAAATTACAAATCAAACAACTTGCAAAATAAATCCATAGCAAGAGCTGAACAAATTAGGATGCCCAATTAAAGTTTTCCTAAAATACAGAGAACAAATTAATTTTTCATAAAATTGCTCCTTTGCACAGAATACACACGTGCAGAACTGAAAACAGATCTAGTAAGTCAAAAACATCAAGCAGATAATAAAACACAGACCTTGAACGTGGATGTTATAAAAGATAAATCATTGCTTGCAAATATACAGTAAGGGAACACGCAGAACATGACATGATATTCATTCAACCAATCTATTTTAAGTTAGAAGTCAAATCAGCAGTGTATTATGTGGCCTAGATGCAATTCGACTAAGTTTTTCTTATAATGAGATTCATATAACTCAGAACTTAAACCACCTCTATTAAATTGCCATGCTTATCAGCACTATCTATTTGCAAAAATTTTCAACCAAATAGGCAGAGACTGATCATTTTGAAATACTTGCAGATATAATCCAATAAGTTCAATTACCATAATCAAAAGTGGTTTTCCTGCCTCAATCTTTATGAAATACAACCCTACAAATTTGAAAGACCTGAGGAATGAAATTAGAAGACCATGACATCAAAACATGAAAAAGGTAAGAATTTCAGCTCCAAAAGCACCAAGTTTGGTAATGAAGAAAAGCTTTTTACCGGCCTAAAGCAGGAATAGATCAAGGTAAATAAGAAGTAAAACAAAGTCACATTTTGTGCAAAGATAACATCTTGTCAGACATACCTCCTTTTGATCCAAAAGTGCTACAGGCTATTCTAGATCAGCTGTCATAAATAGTTCTCTGCATGAATGCCAGTATGCCACAATCAGTTTACACTCATGAATCAATATCCTATTTAGTGAACAAATTATGAAGATATGTTAACCTTCAGTTGACCCTCTACATGCTCACTGAAGAAGGCTCTTCCAACAGCCTGAAATCATGTCAAGAGTTAAACAGGAGCATGAAAAAATTATTCTCATTGTTCAGTTTATCCCAAACTATTACATACTAAATTACCAAACTATAACATATTCAACAAACTAATACCCGAGCTAAATCTAGGCAAGCTTTCTCTTATTAGTTCCACCCCTCTCCAAACTTTCTTTGAGGTAGGAATAAGCATTAACCATATATTCTTTTTCTTGTTCTGGTAGGTTCAAGGGGGTCAAAGTCTCGCATTCTTCAATTTCCAACATATCTCCACATTCCCTGAGTTGTAACGTAAAATCAGAAATCATAAAAAGCAGAACAGAGAGATACTCCAAAATTATTTAAAAAGGAAACCAAAAAATGTTATTAAGGAACCTATGGCTTGAAAGAGAAAGTAACAACTCACCCTTCTTCTTGAGGGGATAACATTTCCAAAGCTTTCATGTTATAATCTTGAATGTCTGCATTGTTGTTCCTGCAAATAGAAGAAAAACTTATTTCACAAAAACCCACTAAAAGCTAATATACATGTTTAGCTCAAAAATAAACAAATTAGAATAAGGGTCAAATATTAAAAGATATAGCTTATCATTATTGTACCAAACAACACAGAAACAAATGATAACACACTATGCTATCCCTTAATGTAGTTTTCTGCATAAATTAGAACTGCCATCTCTTTTTTCCTACTTGCCCTGCAATGCCATTATTCTCTAAATTATTATTCACCTTCTTTTCTTCTCTTGAACATCAATTGCATCCTATTGCAATTGCTACCTATATACACATAGGAGCTTGGTTTTGTCATAATGTATTTCAAAAACCACGAAACCATGGCAGTGACAATGGTTTCGATATCCTTGGCCAGAGATTATTGCACTTTCAAATGGGGGTTGTCAAATGGTTAGTTATTTAGTTTCTTATTTCTCATCCAAGTATCACTTCTGGTTGCATTCTTCGTTTGCTCATTTTTTCTTCTTCTTTTATGAGTCTGATCCCCATTTGTATAATCAAAAGATAAACAATAATGCAATAATGAAGGGCATCTCTTCTTACTGCAGCAGTAAACCTTGTCCTTCAATGTAGCAATCTTCTGGAAAAGTAAATGCTAGGTCGGCAAAGCATGAAAAAATCAGCATCAGGAGTATAAAGAAGACAATCCAATCCCAAAGCTTGCTTTTCCGAATAGTTACAAAGAAGTGAAACAGAAATTACAACTTCATAACACCCCCCCCCCCCAAAAAAAAAAAAAAAAAAAAACAACAACCCACACACACAGGATGTAACATATTACAACCAAAATGTGCAGGAGTCCGCCTCTCTCTTCTTCCCCACAGTAAGATTGAAGTTCATATACAATATAAATTTTATGAAGCAATAGTATTAGTGTCATCTTGTCAGACCCAACACCTCCGAATTGCAAATTTGCATCATTATCTGTCCAAATGGAAAATCTCCATCTTGATTTACAAAGACTGATACATTATTCATTAGAATCAATCCATTTTTACTTTTCTACCAACACACTGTTTGATTTACCTCAATGATTTCACCCAGAATTTAAAACAATCATAATTAGAAAAGACAGAATTCAAAACAATGAGGAGAAAGCAAGACCTGAAATTTGCCAAGCAAAGTCTCTTTGCTGCTTGACCAAGCACTCTACTCCTAAATTGACCCAATTGAATGCAAAGTTGCTGCAAGCAGAAGCAGAAGCAAAAGCATAAAAAAAAAGAGATCAGAGCCTTGAAAGTCAGATTAAGCAAACGTGAAAATTAAATCAAGAAGATGGAAGCAAAGTGTTTTTTTTTTTCTTTCTTTTCTTAAATGCATTAGAGATGCTATATAATCGACCAAAGTTGTAACCCATGCAACACATTTCTTTGTTTGGATAGCAATAGAGCCTGTCAAGCAATGAGATTCTAAAAACTTGGACTTGGCCAGTATGGTAAGAACTTGGAAAATTATGCTTATTAGAAAAGTAAAAATATATGTTCTGTAGCTAGTTAATTTATAGTCTTCATGGATTGATATACATATCATTCGTTGTAAAACCCACCACCCAGATTCGTACCCTTCCTCCCCAAATCAAAACTCAATAATTCCTTGATAAGTTTTTGTTAAATTAGAACTTCACCTATTTGCAGAAATAACAATGATAAAGGAGGGCTGTCCTGGAAAGTATTGGGGTTCCAGTAATTGATGAGAGAATTATAGATGGTATATAAATTGATGAAAGTAGTTCAAATTCCCAAAGATTGTAACTTTACCTGAAAAGCTGACCAAAAATCAAACTCAAATCAGCAAGCAATTCACGATCGTCTACCTTGCCAAACCCACAAAAAGGACGAATTGGGTATCGTCCAAAACAAACCCAGACCAATTCCTCCTCTTCTCCTTTCTACTCCAGCGGTCTCTATTATTCCTCTGCACTCTTCGCTCTCACAGTCTCTCTGTCTCTCTACTGAAACACGAAAGCTGTGGTGCTCACGATGATCGAATGAACAGTGGCACGGGCTTGAATTAAGAATTCTGTGTATCCAAAAAGAGAGAGAAGCAAATGCAATCAACAAATTGTTTTTGCCAAAAATGTTCCCAAAATAAGACAAAAAATAATCACATAGAAAAGTTGTGGTGATGGATACCTAGAGAGACAATGTGAGAGACATCCGCTTCCTCTGACTCTAATCCTGTGGCTCCAGCGACACCCTCTCCATCTCTCTCTCTTTGTCTCTTTCTGAACGAAACAGCGCACCCACTCAACGAGAAGCAGCAGCATATGGGCCCTCCTGAGCACTCCACCCCCATCTTCTCTTTCCCTCTCTCTAGTGTTTCTCTCTCTCTCTCTTACTCCCTATCTCTGTTTCTCTATTTTCCAAATTGCAAATAAGGTCCAGAGAGGATGGTGGATTTGTGTGGAATAACCGAACCCCGCAACTTGTGGTCCAAGTGCAATCTTCCCAATCATCTGATTCATCTTCCTCTGCCACTTCATCGTCCTGTACCACTTCATAGTTCTCTACCACTTCATAGTTCTCTGCCATTTCATCGTCCTCTACCACTTCATCGTCCTCTACCACTTCATAGTTCTCTGCCATTTCATCGTCCTCTACCACTTCATCGTCCTCTACCACTTCATAGTTCTCTGCCATTTCATCGTCCTCTACCACTTCATCGTCCTCTACCACTTCATAGTTCTCTGCCATTTCATCGTCCTCTGCCACTTCATCGTCCTCTGCCACTATGCTAAATCTAGCCTCGGTGTATTTGCGTTCATTATGCCACTCTCCTAAACTTCGGAAATTTGTGTATCCCAGCAACATATGATCCGAGTCAAGGGGCCTGCCAGTTCCACTAAGATAATAGGACAAATAAGAGGACAAAGGAAAATAGAAATTGTCCTGACCATCATTTGCTTTTAAGGTACAACAACAGTAAGCAGATTGAAGAGTTGTTATATAATTATCACCCCGCAAGTTACTGATGGCGCATATAGCGAACCCCAGAAACTTGTTTGGGAGCCAATTGGGTGGTAACTGCACAGTTACGGAAGACCCTCTACTCTGATGGTTGAACCAATCTGGAATATCACTTCCAGGAAGAGTCATAAGGCAACAAGGGCCATCCTCAGAATCATCATCCTCCTCCTCAGATTCATAATCCTATACATTGAAAACAGACAGTTAAACTAAATTAGTAAATTTGGATGTTTAGCATGTGTATGTGCTAATGTTTGTGAGAGAGGGCATGAACCTGATTATGAGTAGCACTTTCCACAATATCTATAAATAGATTGGTATTCACTAGCTTGAAGCAATTAAAAAATTTGAAGCAAATGTTCTCAGCGAACGGAGGCTGTGGTGTTGAAACTGTCTCCAAAGATGTGCAATCTTGGGCGTTGATTTCTCGTATACTTGATGAAAGCTCTGGTATTGATTTCAGACTCTTGCAACCTCTCAGATTGAGCCATGTTAAATCACCCAGGCAATTCATTGCTGCAGGTAAACTTTCCAAATTGTTGTTTCCGGATAAGTCTAATTCTAGCAATGAAGATAAATGAGCAATACCATCCGATAATTCCAAGAGATTGCAGTCACTTAAATCAAGATCGGTGAGAACAGAGTAACCAGGATTTTGGTGGTTCCATGTTGGCCAAGAGGAAAAGGGCGCCGTCATCTCTTTACATCCATTACATGAAAATGATTCCATACACAAGACAGAGAATGGAAGTTGTTTTATACCACTCCCCTCCAGTTCAAGCCGGTTGTCATCGTCCCAATACAGATCGTCCCACGAGGATCTCAAATTCCCAAAGTTCTCAGGCAACTTTGAAAGGTTAGAGCACCCAGTCAGATCCAGATCGTCCCACGAGGATCTCAAATTCCCAAAGTTCTCAGGCAACTTTGAAAGGTTAGAGCACCCAGTCAGATCCAGATCGTCCCACGAGGATCTCAAATTCCCAAAGTTCTCAGGCAACTTCGAAAGGTTAGAGCACCCAGTCAGATCGAGTTGAGAAAGTTCCTCCAAATTGCAGATATTGTCCGGAAGACAGACAAGGCTTATGCAGTTTCTCAAACTTAACTCATCAAGCCCCGTAAGATTATTAATAGATGAGGGTAGTTCTTCAATTGCTGTCCCGTCTAATTTAAGCTCCTCTAGCTTCTCCATTACATCTGAAATCTCTGGAAACTTCGTAAGTTTCGAGCAGTGAGATAGATCAAGAAATTCCAGAGATTTCATGTGAATGCTGCGCGGAAGACTCCTGAGTTCTCTGCAACCAGTAAGGCTCAAAGCCTGCAGCTCGGAGAGATCATTAATTGACGAGGGCATTTCTGTAATTGCAGTCTCATCTAGGTAAAGTCCACCCTTCATATTTCTGGATATATTTGGAAATTTCTTGAGATTTGTGCAGCCTCGTAGGTCCAACTCAACGAGGCTTTGAAGAGCTGAAATGGATGGGTGAACCTCCAGTAAACTTGTACATCCTTTAAGCTTCAGTTTCTCAAGACTTGTTGCCTCAGTGAAGTCGGGGGTTTTGATTAGATACTTTGAGCAACTTAAATCTATGTATATCAAGTTTTGCAAAGGCTGTAAATCAACAAATATTGAAGAAGATACATTAAATAAAAGGGAGATATGAGAACTAAATTATATTGATGAAGATATGAAAGATTCATGATGCATGGTTGTACATACCTTAGTTTCTTCCCAAAGTTGTTCGATACGACTATAACACATGTCGACGTAAATAAGTTTTTCCGGTAGAAAATCACTTGGGAAAGACTTTAGTGGGCATCCATGCCACACAAGAACTCTCAACTCATTCAAAGGAAACTTTAAGTTCTCACTCACGTCTTGTACACAGGGTTCATAATCTTCTTTTCGCCATTCAATTTTATAATCATTTTTATAATCATCTTCCTTTCCATAATGATATTCAGAAAGCTGGAGTAGCCTTAGTCTCCTCATGCTAACAAAAGCTTCATCATTTACGCATACCTTTTTTAACTTTGACAAATCTAGGTTTATGCCTTCAACTTTCGTAGCCTGCACAATCAATTGTAGAAATTACAAAGTGAGTAATAATTGTCCAGAAGCTAGCTTATTTAACAATATAATACACACACACACACACAAAAACACACACACACACACATAAAGTTATACACTCATTGCAAAAATATGATTTTGGTTGAAAAGTTTAAGCTTTTCTACTAAATATTATGTATAGATCTAAGATATGAAAGGGGAGATCATGATTATAGGTCTTATAAAAGATGAAAAACGGAGATCATGATCGTACATTCTTACCGTATTTTCAGCTAACACTTGCTGAACATCTTCATAACCCCATAATCTACTACGCATTCCTGGATCTTCAGTAGATTCTCGGTGGACGATGTCCCTACCCACTTCCCATATCAAATCATGCATCTCCAGTTCACCATAACATGAGACACTTACAAGAGATCTTTCTTCCAAAACTCTTAGTCCATTCTGGGGAAAAAAGCCACAACTTTCATGAAACTTTGTTACAAAATCTTTCTTCTCTCTCTTAAAGAAACATGCAATATCTAGAAATATTTTCTTGTCATATTCATCCAATCCATCATAGCTTGCCCAAAGCACACGTCCAATCTTATTATCAAGAAACGTGGTTGGGATTTTCTTTATCTTCTCCAACTCATACTCCCACTCCTGTACAGTTTTGTTATCAAGCATACCTCCCAAGACTTTGAGTGCTAAAGGAAGACCACGCGCATATTTTAAGGCACGCCTTGAAATAGCATCATAAATCTTTGAATATTTGTTTGTTCTGAAAGCATACCGTCTAAAGAGTTCAAGAGCTTCTTTATTAGTGAACAACTTGGGCTCGTATATCAAAAATCTAGCTAGTAACTTCTTATCTCTGGTTGTTATAATAATTCTGCTCCCACCACCAAATGCAGGTTTCTCTCCAATCAAAGTTTCAATTTGGTCCTGATCGTCCACATCATCAAGAACAAGAAGAACTCTTTTCTTACGTAATCTTTTCCTTATCATATTCAGGCCTCCATCCAAAGTGCGTGGATTGTTTACCCCTAGAATTCTGGATAGAAGTTCTTCAACCATTTGTACTGCACCCTTTTTTGTAATGAAGCCCTCCTTCACATTATTAAGAAAGCATTTGTGTTCAAATTGACGAGCAATTCTGTCAAAAAAAGCTCTAGCTATGGTTGACTTGCCGATGCCACCCATACCCCAGATTCCAACAATGCGAAAATCATCCACCCCCAGCTGTAATAGCGAATCAATTTTATCCATGTGAGAATCCATTCCAATCAAGCCATCGGTTTTACTTGGTGAGATGTGGATCAATTTCTGCAAAATGTCTTCTACAATGCTGCCGATAAGCTGGGTATCATCCCTGTGAAATTACATAAAAAAAAATGCAGGCAGGATGCATTAATTTGAAGCAGGGATCTAGGTATGCATCCATTAAAAATCAAGTAAATAGTTAAAGAAAATCCAATTAAACTAATTACTGGACCAAAGAGTGATTTAATGAGCAAAAGTCCCTGCGACATTAGTTGAGCTCAGGCCGACCCTTCAATTCTTCAATACTTGAAATAAATCAGTTAAGTTCCTCTTAATTTCATTCTATGACGAAAGATCAGGCTAGAGGTAATGTTACCTGACTAATCTTCAGTAACATGAGCAGGAAACTTCGACGTACAGTATTAATCTTCAGTAAGAAACAGATAGACTAATTAAGTAAGAGTGAAAAAATATTACCGATAATTTTTGGAATCCCAGCCAGATAAATTGGTGGCTCTGTTTAAACTGGACTTCCAGCTCTCCAACTCTTCTTTGTCGACATTGGAACCGCTTTCATGTTTTGCAAAAGCTTCTGCAAAAGCTTCCTTAAGGTTGCGAACATGGGAGGGATCTACTTCATAGAAAATGGGCACCACAATCTGGCTCCGCCTATCCATACACTCCAAGATCTGGACCAGTTCTTTTAAGCACCATTTAGAAGATGCGTAGTCTTTAGAGAAAACTACAATCGAAAGCCTCGAGTCTTGAATGGCTTTGAATAGCTCCGAAAGGTCGTCGCCTTTTCTAAGCTCTTCGGAATCTATGAAGGTGTCGAGTGCTTTCTGTTTCAGATCTTCGTAAAGATGGCAGACGAAACACCTACGTGTGTCTTCGCCTCTGAAATTGATGAAAACGTCGTACTTGAATGTGCCTCCACATGATGAAGACGAAGAAGCAGCCATTGATTAACAGATACAAGGGAGATTGAAGCGTATAGTAGGAACCTTTCATGTATAGGAATTTCTTGCAGTTTTTGGGGCATATGAAGCTGCAGAGAAGGAACCCAAGACACCGTTGCCACGGGATTAAAAAAAAATGAAGTTGCAGTACCCTTTGCCATATTTTACTAGGCAAAAGACGTAAAGTTTTTAACTTTTGTGATTTGGATGGACTATTGCACTTGCTAGGAAAGCATAGGGAAATTTTAACTTAATCATGACACGTAATTTACCCACTTGGAATCATGACTTGTAATTTACTCATTTGGATGGACTGTTCTCACTTTATCAGTTTGTTTATTATCATCATGTTATCTCTTTCCAGAACCAGATCCGAAAATTAGGGACTTGGAGTCGTGTGGTGATGGTTGTAGACTTGTAGGTGAGAGCTAGAGCCATGGCAAATTGGCAATTAAAAAGAATCAGAGATAACTATAGAGAACTTGACTCAGAGAGAGAGAGAGAGTGAGTTCAAAACACAGTTTCCACGGGATATTATAAAAATGGGGGATAGTGATGAGATCTTACCTTTATATTTACTTGTGAAAAGGACGGACCAGTTTTTATATATGTGATTTGAATGGACTACTGCGCGCACTTGCTAGGAAAGCATGGGGAAATTTCAACTTAATCATGACTTATAATTTAGGGAAAACATCACAAACCATGTACCACCTTTAAGCATTTCTACACTTTAGTATACCAACTTTCATAACTATCACATTAGTATATCAAGTTTGCTATTTTCTTTCATTTTGGTGTATGCCGTTAACTTTTCCGTTATCTTTAAAAAAAAAAAAAAAAAAAAAATTTGTTGATAAAGCGTAGTGGGCCCATATTTGTGAATTCATTTGTTTACTCTTTTACAGCTATAGATCTATCCTCTGCACTCGAAGGTAAACAGTTAAAATTTACTATTCATAATTTCGATCGTTGATAGACTTGAGTTAAATGTTATCTGCAAAAATACTAGCAAAGAATTGAAAAAAGAAAGAGAAAAATTGAGAAAATTAAAAGACTTTAGAGAAAGTCTTAAAAGAGAAACTCCCGATTACTGGAATATCATTTTTAGACTTCAAAAAAGAATCTATAAAATAGAAGAAGATATCGAAAATCTCTTATATATACTCAAAGAGGAACAAAAACCTCTTGATTATATGAGCATTGGTTAGATCCGCAAATCACTGGTATCAGAGCTTGAAGAAGGCTCAGCAGGGGAATCCCCAATGGGGACAATGTCTGATTTAATAATAGAGAAACTGAATTCTCTATTAAAAACATCTGATGAAAAATATCAGAACCTGCAGAAAGAATTATCTAGATGTCAAACCCATCTAGACAAATTACCTGATATACTCCACCAATTAGAAAAATTGGAAAACAAACTGGATTATATCAAGGGATAATTCCCGTATGCCCAAAAATTCCACGTATTGTGCCCAGATGCACCAACTTTTTCGTATCTTACTATTTGCTTGGGAAAAGACTAAAAGGGGTATTTCCTATGCAATCCTGAGTTTTAGAGTTTTGTCTACCTTAGAAACTTTATCTAAAAACAAAATGAAAACAAGACTAGCCTTCAACATGCCTAAGTTTTTCTCCAAACGGCTCCCTGCCTAGCGGATACTTTAATAGGCGGAATCACTGCTGTTTTGTCTTAATCTTGGTTTTAAAACTGGTTTTGTTTTGGTAGGCAAAGCTTTTCAAACTTCAGACTATGATAGGAAACGGATAGTGATAGCTATAGATGGATGGAATGCAAAACTATGAAACAGATAGCGATAGCTAAAGATTTTTGATACTTTTGACAAAAGAGGTAGGGCATCCTTATTTTATTTATTCAAATAGAAATACATGCTAGAAATCCAGAGCCTCATTCCTTAGGTAAACAGCACAAAGCTGTTTAGTTATTCATGATAGCAACACTTACTTGGAATGATTGCTCACTTACTGCATACTGAACAGGAAGGGAAGCACACTGCTATACTAGTTGAGAGAAGACTCTTCTGCTCAAGTTTCTAATTCTATTTTTGAACTGATATGGAAATTTTCGAATATCGGACTGATGTCTTCCGTTTTCGAATGCCTTACAAATGAAACCAAAGCTCCTTATATAGGGAGCGGAACTCAAACTTGAATTCAAAATTACAAAATATACAGGACAGCTCCGTGAACTTTTGCTTTTTTGAGTGCTCCTGCTGGTGGAGGTCGGATAGAGAAAAACAAAAGCAGATAGGTGAAATGTTTTTTCTGGTAGGTGAAGTGTTTCTCCTTTTTGAAAGCAAAAGTAGCCTTTAACTTTTTAAAAAGTCAAAAGTACTACAGATACTTATTTGGAATTTTTCTTCTTTCACCTGTATCTTCACCCGTGATGCTACATGTTCTCGTCTGTTTCTGAATGATAGCCAACGACAAAGGAGCTGTTGTCTGCCTGGGCCATTCTAACAGTGGTAGCATTATCTTCGACATCTGTGTCGACATACATTTTATAGTGGTTGTCATTTTCAAGCTTTTCCACCCAGTGCATGCATGCCATAGTCGAATCTATCTATTTTCTGGTGAGAGATAGGAATAGGTCACTGCTGATTACGTCAGGATGATCGTATGCAGTGATAATTGTTTTCTCTCCTGCTTCCAGGAAGGTATTGTTGACGTCTTCAGAGATGATCTTCTTGATGTAGTCTAAAGCCATAGTCTTCATCCATGGGATGCTTGAGTTTGGTTGGCCATTATATGCTACACAGGCTGGTTGAAGATATTTTCTTTGAATAATTCTCACATAATGATATGGGGGAATATATTCAACCTCACCGTTTGCCTTCTGGATCCATTCTGGAGGAGTGGATCTGAACTTTAGACGAATTATACAGTCGTTCTTTCTGATATTTTTGACTGTATTGACAATAATGGACGGCAAACCTTTCAGATCATCATTTGTTTTGCTCCACAGGTTGTGGACAAAACCATTTTCAACAAGCCAAAGCTTGTGTTCTTGGGGATGTTCACTCTGAACATTTACCAAGTATCTCCCAACATATGCTCCTGAGACAATGAAGAGGGTTGGAGGAACTAGGTCTTCTGAATTATGCCTTCCTATCAGATTGTGGAATTTATGCCAATCTGATTCATTGAGTGCTATGATAGGGACCCTAGCACATTCTGGACTTTCAAGGAAGTTAATTTTTTCTTTCTTGACAGCACTCTGCTGTAATTCTTCGAACTGCGGTCTGCCATTTTCATAGAGTTCCTCAGCTAAGGCAAAGAGAGCTGGAAACATAAGACCACTGCTTCTTTCCTGAAAGGCAAATAAAAGATTATTCAGAATTGCCTTCTGGTGGTAAGCAAGTCTCCTGCCAGTTCTGAACACAGGAGTATCGAAAGTTCAAAGTTCATAGTTAAAGACATTTAGTACTCCAGTTGGAGTAGGTTTGCTTTTTGGCAAAGCAACAGCCGTCAACGGTCTTGATGAGCCTTTACAGTCTGCCGTTTGAGACGGGCTAGTCAATCCTTTACCCTGGGATTGATCAGTTGTGGCTAAGTCTTTTGAACTTAGCAGGAATCTTTTGAGGATTTTTTCTTTGGGATCCTCTGTGTCTTCCTGTTCTTTCCCAGGTCTTCTGCTTCTGGGATTACGACCTTCGTCGTCATCTCTTCTGTTGAACATGGCTAATTCTCTTGTTAAGGCGTCTGGAAGATAGTTCTTGTTTCCTGCAATTAATTCAACAACATAATCGTATTGGTTAAGAAATAATTGCCAGTTGGCTAATCTTCCTCTATCAGCAGCTTTATCAAGTTTGAAATTTTTGAAGTTCTTTACTCTGGCACAATCGGTGCGAACAGTAAAGGGTTTTCCAAGAAAAGCTGGAGAATTTAAAATTGTTTTCTTAACAGCCAAAATTTCTTTTTTCCCTTGTGGGATAATTCAGTTCTGCAGGGCTGAACTTGCCACTACAAAATTTACAGATCTTTTCAATGTTAGTTCCAGGCGCTTTCGCCAGAACCACACCGGACCAGTAATTATCGCTCGCATCTGTCTGGAGGATAATTTCATCATTCTCTTCTGGTTGTTGAAGAGGAGGGAGGTTTTTGCAGAGATTTTTTATCTGCTTCACAGTTTTTTCATCATCTTCTGTGAAGTTCCATTTTCTTTTGGAACTCGTCTTAGGAGATAACATTGCTGTTAACCCTGAAATTTTAGGAATGAAATCTCTTCCATAATTTATGACACCAAGGAATCTCTCTAGACTCTTAGCATCAGGAATCCTATCTGGGAATTTCCAGATCTTCTCAAGGATATGTGGTTGGAGTTTTATTACTCCATTCTTGATATTTATTCCTAGGAAATCAACTTCATCGAGGATAAAGAAGATCTTCTTTTCACCTAGGATAATTCCATGCTGAACTATCAGCTTTACAACCTCATGGAGGTGTTTCATATGTTCTTCTCTGTTTTTGGAGAAGACAAGGATGTCATCTATGTAGACGACACAGAACTCCGCGACATGCTTGAAGATGTTGTCCATCTTTCTTTGGAAGATTGAGGGAGCTTGCTTTAGACCAAAAGGCATTACCATCCATTCGTAATGGCCTTGTGGTGTTCCAAATGCAGTGAGAGGGATACTCTCAGGATGCATCTTGACTTGCCAAAAACCAGACTTTGCATCGAATTTTGAAAAGACTTTGGCTCCTCTGAGCTGGTTGATCAATACTCTTACTTGAGCAATTTGATAACCGTCTTTGACAGTCTTCTTGTTGACATCTCTGTAGTCAATCACCATTCTAGCTTTTCCTCTTAGGTTTTCTGCATGATTTCTCACGTAGAATGCTGGAGCATGATGAGGGCTAGTGGAAGGTTGAATTAATCTCTTGTTCAGGAGATCTTCAATATCTTTTCTGAATTCTTTTTGATCTTCCTCTTTGTACTGAGGAATGGCTTTGACATGACAGATAGCATTCATGTGATGCAATCTCAATTCACAGACCACTGGGTCTTTTTCCCAAAACTTCTGAGGATCTACATCGATATTTTGTTCGAGTAGTTTCTTGATTTTTTCAAGAGTGTTGAAATTGGTATCACAAGGATCACAAGGATCAGCGAAACTTCTCTTCAGTTTACGAACATCACAAGGATCTACTTGATAGAAAATAGGTATCACAATCTGCTTCTGCGTATCCATGCATTTCAGGATTTGCACTAGTTCTTTTAAGCACCATGTGGAAGACGCATAGTTTTCGGAGAAAACTAGAATCGAAAGCCTTGAGTCGTTGATGGCTTTCAGTAGCTCCGAAAGATCGTTACCTTTTCTAAGCACTTCAGAGTCCATGAAGGTGTGGAGTGCTTTCTGTTCCAGAGCTTTGTAAAGATGGCCGATAAAGGTCCTGCGAGTGTCTTCACCTCTAAAGTTGAGGAAGACATCATGTTGGAAACAATGACCATATGAAGAAGAAGGAGAAGAAGAAGCAGCCATAAATTAACAAGCACTAGGTAGTTCGAAGCTGGTTAAGGATCTAGCAGGTGGCCTAGTGTAACCAATTTTCGATTGCACCAAGGACTTAAGGTGGAGGTCTGGTGGATATCTATCTTGTGATGGATGTTTTTAAGGGGGAGGATATGTATTGATTTGTCTTTTCATTTCTTTGGAAAATCAGAAACTGATTGGCCAGGGACGTATACTCCTTGGAGTTTAGTTTAAGTTTCTTGTTGTGAAATCGTTCACAACTTTTTCGATCACTTGATGTGATGTCTTTTGGACTGTCTACCAAGGAAGAAGAAGCTAATCACCAGAAGAGCAAATAAGATGAATAGATATAGCGGGCATCTGTAATCGTGCACAAACTAAACCGGTCACACTCATTAGTCGTTTACGATTATTTTCAGCAATGTGTTAGCTTCTTCAAAAGTTCAAAGTGGTTTCTTGTGTTTTAAGAACATTTATTGTTTACAATGCTCTTGTGGTTTGTAAAATTGATGCAATTTTAATCTAAATAACAATTCGAACTTAAACCGGAAAGTAATTATTTGTGATATTGGACATTTAGACTATCACGTAGCATTGTTATGTAGTGGTCCGGATTAATAGAAACATATTTATGTAGAGCAAGTGTAGGGGGGCAGTACAAACACACACACAGATCTTAAAGAAACATCAATAGTGAATATTTTTTAAAGAGAAGGTCTTAGGTAGAGCTGCCACGTGGTGAGGCAGTGAGGCCCTCCAATCACTGCCTAGCAGGGGGGGTATTTTAGGTATTTTATTTTGCAAATTGAGGACAGTTTTGGAACAAGAATTTTTTTTTTTGAGTTTTGATTGGTGGGCCGCACTGCCCTACCACGTGGCAATTGATTGAAGCGGCTTAGTTGGTACATAACGTTATCATTATTATTTTTAAAAAGGAGGGGATCCACTGTTTGACATAGTTTAATCATAACCTAATTCTCCATCGTCTCTTACCACTTGGGCTAACTCACAGGCTTTATTTTTATTTTATTTTTTTATGGTAAAGGACTGATCTTTATTGAATTAAGTGGGAGGAGGTAACACCTTGTTCACAAGATCTTGGATACATTCTGGAGTACTCACAGGCTTTATCGGTACATAAGATGACCTTGTTATTTAAAAGATATGTAATCAAGATGCATGAGTTTGTAGTTTGTGATAACTGTTAGGGAACTTCTATTCATACCTTCAGAATTGGCATTTGGATCTCTCCAGTTAGACTTAGTTTGGTATTGCGGTGAGAATACTCAGCTGTAGAAATAAGCAGCAATAAAAAAAAACTCCGCAATTCGTTTGGTAAATTATTTTTTAAACATGATGAGATCATAGAAAGCATGTTTAACGTGTTTGGTAACCTGTCGTGTAAAAATGTTACGAGTATGTGTAAAGACTAAAAAAATTTTTTACTGGTTGGTTTTAGCCCGGATGATAATTTAAAAACACAACTCCATTACATTAAAAAAAAAAAAAAAAAAACTCCATTACATTAAAACCTTAGTTGTTCGCATAAACTGTTAACAATTCATTATCTTGCAAAGTGGCTGTAAAAAGATTGGCAGATGAATAGGACCTACCCATTTACTTATACAGAAAAGAAAAAAGAAAAAAAGAAGAAGAATTTATGCTTTATAGTCCAAAATCGTAATAGGAGCACATGGTACAAAATTTTGATTTATGAGAAACTGCTTGTTGCAAACTTCCGTCTGAGATTTGGGATTTCCAGAGTCTGGTGAATCGATCGGTGCTAAGAAGACCAAAGACACCAAGGAAATACTCAAAGTATGTTAGTTATATGGAAAATCAATGCTTAATTCTTCACCCAAAAATGTATATCCACACTAAAAACCTCATTAGAAGCACAACAATCAATGTGAACATCAAACAAAGTAGAACCCAGCTGCAACTATATATGATGTAGAAAACTTTCCAGGCTCATGCCTCACCTTGTTTGAAAAGAGGGGAAGAACGAAAAAGAATAAATTGAATAGCAATTAACAATAGATTAGATTAGACATACCTAGCCCATGTGATCCCAGCACAATGAAAAAAGAATTAAAATGTCCATGGAGAGAGAGAGGAGTGCAGGGAAAAGAACAGAGGAGAAGAAAGACGGATCTAGAAGGAAGGGACATAATGCGTCATTTGGGAAAAACAATTTCGGGAATGTTGAAAATTTCATTAAAGGACCGCTTCTCCGCTACGCGTTCGACAAACGCAGATGAATGCTAGCACCTGCTTTTTATTTTTGCGGTTTCGGGCCGCAGTTGGTAAAAAAAAACGCTGGATTAAAATGTTTACCAAACAGCTAATAAGATGAAAATGGTGAAAAAAAGCATAAATTAGCCTGAAAACACAATACCAAATTGGGCCTTAATAAACCTTTAACTTACTTTTATAAATAACCGTTAATATGTTAACTTACTTTTATAAATAACCAACATATTATTTACACATCTATAATTTTCTCATAATTCCCATTGTCCAACAAAATTAATAAAAGGTTTACCATTTACTGCAATCAAAGCATAAACACATAATAATAATCAAGGGGGAACTACCCAGTAAAGCCAATTACAAGCTCATCATCTGCGGAACCAAAAATCAACATGGAAGTGAATGCATAGTAGAGAAATAACAGCAAAGCAACCTTCTAATTCAAATGGGTAGTCACAAATTGAAATCTTTTGTATTGAACAAATAAAATTACTTTTGTCAGCCTTGAAGATTAAAAGATGAAAACCACAAATCACATTACAATTACTAGAACTATAGCAGCACAAAGAAACAACCATAGAATTTAAAATCTGAAAAAATAATTGTCTTCATGACAGGGGGAAGAGAAAAAAAGAAGGAAATGAGAAACATAAGAGCGAACCAGAGCAGATGGATTATGAGTGAATAGAGGCGTCAATTTTTTATTTTTCCTTACAATGAAGAGAACAACAATTGTAATTTCGATCTAATGATAGTTTGTAGGCCAAAACAAAAATATTAGAAATTGGATGATGTGGGATATTAAGATTCATTGAATCAAATGAAGGTCCATGATTTTATAAAATTGAAATAAATTCACGTTTTCTAACTTTAGAGGAGCCGGATTCATTATCTATTTAGATTAATTTTTAAGGAATAAAGCTGGGATTTTTTTTAAAAAAATAAAATGATGGGATTTTATCAAAGTGTTCAAGTAAATCCTTATTTTGTGTCTGACTCAAACTCTAGGTTACTTGACCTAGTGATAATAGAGTTTAATTAGAAGAATCTAGAGATTCCAATTTAATGTATGATTACTTTTCCTTATATGATTCAGACTCTATGCATTGTAATCCTCTATATAAAGAGGCCCCTATTATCAATGAGAATACACAGCGATTTTCTCTCAATTCCCGTTTCTCTAAAACACGTTATCAGCACGAGCCCTAACCCTAGCCTTAAAAACCAAAACCCTAAAAACCGAAAAATTCTTCACCGGATTAGCCTTGCCGGCGCTACCACTGCCCCAGCAGCCCCCGCATCGCAACTCAACGCTAACCCTAACCCTAACAGGTTAGCCTCACTGCCCCTGCAGCGCCCACAAGCCCTGCTTGCCTTTTGCCCCCGCGCACGCTCACCTTCCCCCGTGAACACTCGCCTGCCCTCACGCACGCTCGGTCGCTGCCCTCGCGAACGCTCGCCTTCCCCCGCGAACACTCGCCTGCCCTCACGTACGCTCGCTCACTGCCCTCGCGAACGCTCGCCTTCCCCCGCGAACACTCGCCTGACCTCACGCACGCTTGCTCGCTGCCCTCGCGAACGCTCGCCTTCCCCACAACGGCCCCGTAGTAGCCACGCAGCATCCCCGAAGCAGCTCCGCAGCAACTTCAGCGCCGACCACCGCCGACCACCAGTTTTCCGGCGACCTTTTCCCGTCAATCTTTCAAAGTAAACTTTTCTAAAAGTTCCCGTTTTTGAAGTTTTATTCTTTTTCTCTTCTTTTCTCGGGGACTTGCAACCTCCCTTTCTCCTACCCCTCTTTCTTTATCATAGGGGAGACCAATAAATTAAGCCGAATTGTGGGGGTTCGTGCTCATTCCAAGCTTGGAGCTTGCAGAGTCCTCCAAACTTAGAGTTTGTTGAGATAAAACGATCGACCACAAACATCATTGTTTCGATCTAATCCAACCCCTCTTGAAATCGAATTTCTTGGAAGCAACTACACTCGGAAATTCCTAATTTCTTGGAAGCAACTATGCTCAGAAAATTTTATTGTTTTCGTGGTAGCCTTTTCCGCTCTGAAACTAACCCTAATCTTTTGTTGTTTTTCAGGATGAGTAACCTGAACAACTTGAGCTTCGCTCCACTAGAGACAACGAGCGCAGGATACCACAAGTGGGTCCGTGATGTGCACCAGCATCTTAAGGCTGATGGGATCCTAAGTACTATCCAAGAGCCAAGTCAGAACGTGCTTACTCCTCAACAAGATGCCGCTTTTGAAGCGAATAGAGCTGCGAGAGAGGCCAATAAAGCTAAAGCCATAATTCTCATGACAAGGCACATGAATGACGCGCTCCAAAATGAGTACCTCAATGAGGAAGACCCCAGAAAACTATGGGTAGAACTCGAGCAGCGTTTTGGCAACGTTCGTGACTCCCTGCTTCCTAATTTAGAAGTGAGATGGCATAGCCTTCGCTTTTGTGATTTCAAGTCTGTACTTGACTACAATTTGGAAGCACTTCGTATCAAGTCTTTGATGGAATTCTGTGGGCAGAAAATCACTGATACGATGTTGATCGAGAAGACTCTCTCTACCTTCCCCATCTCTGCATTGATGATAGCCAAGAACTATCGGATTGATGTCAATGCCAGACGCATCACAAGATTTCATGATCTTATTGGAGCCATGAACGTAGCTGAAAAGCACGACAACATACTTGTGAAGAACTATAACTCTAGGCCCGTAAGAGAAAAGCCAATTCCAGAGTCTAATTATAGTCGCGCCCCTAAGGGAGGGCACTAGGAGCGAAACCCTAAGGAAATCGATTATTCTGGATGTTCTGGTCCATATTCTCGCCCCAAAGAGGAAGGAAACTGCCAAGAAAGGCGTGCACGGAACTGTAGAAGTCAATGTGTGAAGAGAGAGAGAGAGAGGCAGAGCCTCCGGCTATGGTGGTGGCGCGACCAAGGATCATAGCCGTCTCTAACGCGCTCTAGGTGCGCCTCAATCAAGGGAGCCTGACCATGATGATGCTTGTCTTCGGTGTGGAGCGTCCGGACATTAGGCTAAAGCATGTAATGCACCCCAGAATGTTGCTAACGCGTACAAGACGTATCGTGAAGCAAGGGAAGCAAATTACATGGAGCAAGAAGATCAAGATGACGATCTCACTCTAAGGGTTGAAGACTTCAAAGGCCAGGATCCAAAGACTGGCGATTTTGATTAAGTCTTTTTATTTTCCAAGGGATGTAACAGGCAATTGCCATATATTTTTGTAGTAGATGCCAATGGTTTAGTCTTTCTTCAAAGTAGGCTCACCCAAAGTAAGTGTGATGTCTAGGAAGGTTTTGAGATAAGTGGTACTTAAGTGAGCTTTGCTCCATCGACATCTCTCTACTCACCTGGTCACATTTATTTTGGAATTACCGAAAAAAGTTAGACGACTACCATTGTTTTGCATTAGCTAGCATTTTGGATTAGATTTTCTTTGGTCAAAGAGATAATGATGTAACTCCGTTGGCTTATGAATAAAATTTTGAGTTCTTTTCATTATGACTCCATTTTGATTCTGAGCATATTATTTTGTGACTACGATGGCTGGGCCATCAGTATTAATTCAAGGACATGGAATAGCCCAAGTTCCACTTGCCAAATGGCACCTTAATTACTGTCACAAAAACTCTCTACGCTCCTAGGGCCAATTGCATCTATGAATAGCCAACGGATTTCATGCGAAAACTCATGTAGAGAATGGAAATGAGTTCCTTTGCAATACCTCTAATGATTGCGAACAAAGGCGCATCTTAGAGAAGTTTATGTGTCTCTCTAGTGGACTCTATGTCACTATTCGAGCTATTAAATCCAATAAAGTTATGAGAGAAGATCTCTTGGATTTAGACACATATTGGCTTTGTCATGACAGGATAGGTCATCCTAGTTATGATATGATGATCCGTCTACTAAAGACTTCACATGGACATCTTTTCTTTCGAGCGAAACGAAGCATGAATCAAAAGTTGATTCCTGGACTAAGTGTGACCGCCGCCGCTGCCTCCGGAACAGCCGCCGTCCACCATCAGCCTAGGGCTGGCATAGTCTCTATCCATGACTCCATGGATGGCGTCCATCATGATGATGGCTCCCTAGGTGATGCTGCAATCACCAACTTGCTTCAAATAGTGTTTCAGAAGCTCAGGCCCAACCGAAATCCTCATTGGTTGCTTCTAAAGCCTCTCGCTCGTTTTACAAAGCCCGTTCCTCAGGGAAATTAGGACTGAGACTGTCCTATGCAAAAGATATAAAAATACTCATTATGTTCTTACATAGAATCTATGGACTGATTCAACCAATTTGCGGACGTTTAAATATCTCATGATGTTGGTTGACACACAAACACGCTGGTCACGTGTTGTGCCATTGTCCACTTGTAATGCTGCTTATGCTACACTCCTAGCACATATCATATGACAACGGGCTCACTCCCCGAATCATCCTATTCAGTCAATTGGACTTGACAATGCTAGAGAGTTTACAACGACGACTTTCGATGGTTATTGCATTGGGACAGATGTTGGACATCATATTCTCATGAGCATACCCAAATGGTCTCGCGGAAATGACTACGATGGTAGTCAGGACATTGGTAATGCGCACCAATCTCCTTATATCCGCTTGGGGTGATGCAATATCGCATGCAGCTATGCTAATTCGTCTACGACCCACCGCCACTCAATCTACCTCTGCGTTACAGCTAGTGACTGGGTACAAGTATTGTACTTACGCATATTTGAGTGTGCCATTTATGTGCCAATTGCGCCGCCACAGTGCTCTATGATGGGTCCTTACAAACGAATGGGCAACTACGTTGGATTTGAGACTCCAACAATCGTCCGCCACTTAATGCCCTTGCAAGGCAATCTCCTTACCGCTAGATTTGCTGGTTGTCACTTTGATGAGACAGTCTTCCGGTCGTTAGGGGGAGATAAAAACACGGATGTTCAGCAGGAACGACAGGAATTGTCGTGGCCTGTCCCCACTATGTCTCATCTTGATCCCTGTTAAAGTGACTAGATCACACAAATATGCTGCAAACATGCCTGCAAGGATGAACGTCCCTACGAGAGGACGTAGCGCCACCCTACACAGAGGTAGGCATGGCGCCAACGCCAAAGAGAGTGGCACTCTGGCGTTATAGGCCATGGCCCCAGCTAGGATGCGTGGGAGGCCCGTGGGTTCGAAGGATGATTTGGCACAACCAAATCCTTGGATCATCGATACTCAAAATCCGTCTCATGAGAATCTTCCGGGTTATGGTTTTCGTTGGGGGACGCCTCAACGTCAGAACCTATTCCTGAGAATATAGAGCTCTTTGAAAATTACACTAGTGTACATGAGACGTGGGATAGAAACTCCATCATAATTGATGATATAGTTACGCATTATGTTGTGCATGAGTTTGTTGAGTCCGATGATATCAAACCACTCTCCGTTGATGAATGAATGCCAACGTAGAGAGATTTGACCTAAATGGAAAGATGCAATCCAGGTTAAGTTGGATTCTCTAACGAAGAGGAAGGTTTTCGAGCCAGTGATGCCAACACCTCCTAACATAAAACCTATTGACTAATGGGTCTTTGTTAGAAAGCGTGATGAGAAAAAGAGATGGCAATCTCGCCTTACGGCGCAAGGCTTCTCACAAAACACCCTGGAATCAACTACGATGAGACATATTCTCTCGTAATGGATGTCATTGCACTCCACTACCCTATCAGTTTGGTAGTTTCCGAATAACTGAACATGCAGCTTACAAATGTGGTCACTACGTATCTCTATAGGGATCTAGATACGGAATATACATGAAGGTTCATGGTGGACTTCATTTACCCAAGTCAAGTGACTGATAGGAGCATTTTAATGCGACGTTTTAATTGCTATTTCCCTACATTTCTTGCGTTATTTCCTTAATAAAACTCTGTTTAGGAAAGTTTTCATTCTTTGATTGGGAAAGTTCCTAATTGTAGAAAGTTTCCGTTTTGTAGTTTCTATTTTCCATTTTTATAAAGTTTCCATTTTAGTTTAGGAAAGTTTCCATTTCTTATTTTAGAAAGCTTCTATTTTCAGGTCTTTGGAATAAATAAGCTGAATTGAGTTCATAAATGGAAAGAGAAGCTTCATGAAGATGACATGGCAAGGAAATGACGTGGAAAATCAGAAAATATAATGCCAAGAGGAAATCAAGGAAGAGTTTTTAAAAAGGAAAATATATTTTCCTTGGGGATTAAATTTGCCGTGTAATACTTAAGGAAAAACAAGGTGACAACATGGGAATTAAAGATGATTGATTGAGGATTTCAAGGAGAGATTTTCTTGGGAGACTTTTATGGGAAGGAAATATTGTTGGAGGAATAATTTGGTGTGATTGCCAACGTGAAAATCAGAAATAATCAAGGAGATGACGCCAAGAGAGATTCAAGGGAGAAATAAAAGGAAAGAGAAAAAGGTGGAGACCAAGAAAAGCTGAAAACGTGTCTAGGTGCATCCCTAAATTCCCTAAAGGAATATTAGCCGAAATTCATGAAGAAAATCAGAATAATTTCAAGGAAATTCGGCAATTAAATATTAGGGAGGTATTTTAGAGAATTTTGATTGGTTGGAACACATCACACGGATTACTTGGCATTCTATGATTGGTTGGACTACATCACAAAGCTTACTTGGCGAATTCTCATTGGTGGAAGCTATGTGGAAATTTGTGATTGCTTTGTGAACCCTAGCCGTGCTCCTATATATACCCACCTCTTTGACGTTGAAAAAGGGTTCCACATCCCTTAGAAAAATTCAGAAAAATTATAATGTTGCCGTGAGCTTCTTCCATTTTCTCTCCATCCTCTAAAGCAAGCCACGGAGTTCAAGCAAGGCCGAAGGGAGAAGAAGGAGCCGTGACTATTCCTCCACCATCCACCATTGAAGACTTGCTTTCAAGCTTCAAGGATCACAACGAAAATCATTCATCCTCATCTTCCATCCACGGTGTAATTCGACCTCTACTTTGTAACCTTTGCTTTGAATTTCGTTGGTTTTGTTCTAGTTGACATATATGTTTGAATGAATATTAATTTCTGGAATTTTATATGGTTGAATGAAATTTTCAGATTCATATTATTGTTCTTCGAGAGTTGCTTATGTGGGTTTGTTTAATTAAATTTGCGTTATAGATAACTTTTGTATTTTAATCTTATGTGGTTGCAAACACTTAGGGTTTAGATATAATTGGTGCTAGGTTTAAGAACATGAAATCGACTTTTCGTTTTGTGTAAACTTGAATCAAAGTAGTAAAGGTTTTGTACAAAGATCGAATTTAATTAAAGAGAATTGCAATTAGGTGGACTTTTCCATAACTAAGTTGTACACTTGAGTTGATAGCCTTTCTCTATGTCTAATGCGTTAAACATGTCATGATTGACTAGCTTTCTAGGGTTTGATTACATGTTTGATAGGATTAATCTAGGTGCTTTCGCTTAGGTTAATTAGCATTGAAAAGTAAAATATGGGAAATCATTTGCTTTCGAATGTTTCACATGATCAACTCCTTTCTCATGACTTAGATGAACAATATTAGGGTTTGAATCAATTTTAATCATAAGTTTCGGTTTTGATCTTTGTTCTCTCATTCCATTTGTGTTTTTATGTTTTTGTGTTTTATTTGTTTTCTTTAATTTTTTAATTTCCGAAAACCAAAACCTAATTCCCCCCCTTAATTTCGTAATTATGTATATACTTTGTTTTACTTTTGTAAATAATTTACCTTGTACTAATTTTAATTGTTTAATTGTTTGACAATGACAGGTGTACCCTCAATCCCCGGAATAGAACGATCCCTATTTGCTTATACTACTAATGATATTTTTAGGGTTAAATTATGCGCTTGCTTTTAGCGTATCAGTGACTCTAGACCACGGAGCACGTTTACAAAGAGGGTGAAACGCTCACTAAAGTGACTACTTGATTGGGAAGGGATATGCCCGCGTGTTTCCCTAACAAGTTTCGGATTCTATAGCGGTTCATGTTGGACATGATCTTCATTGGAAGCCCTTAAAGAGTTAAGGGAAACCGCTGAATACTTGAAATCTGATTTTGAGATGAAGGATTTTGGGAGAACACGATTATGTCTCGGTTTGGAACTTGAGCACCGTGTTGATAGATGCTTAGGCATTTTGACAAGGTCAAAACTTCAAGCACCCCTATGATCGTTCGTAGTCTTGATCTTGAAAAGGATCCTCTTCGTCCGAAGGATGATGAAGAAGATGTGCTAGAGGCAGAAGTGCCCTACTTAAGTACAATAGGCGCATTATTGTACTTAGCTCAATGCACAAACCGGACATCTCATATGTTGTGAACTTGTTAGCGAGGTATAGCTGTGCGCCAACGCGACGCCATTGGATTGGTGGAAAAAGATATCTTTGAGTACTTGAGATGTACGATTGATATGGGCTTGTTCTATCCCTACAGAGAGATGATGGATTCGGACCCATCACACACCAGGAACGCCTCCAACACTGGCTTGCGTCCACTATCCCCATCCCAAAACGACATATGTTTTGGAAGGTTTTGCTGATATTGGGTATCTCTCTAACCCATACAAAGATCATTTCCAAACTGGTTACGTGTTCACCATGGGAAAAGACCATGATATCTTGGAGGTCTACCGAACAGACGCTATATCTTCGAACCATGCAGAGATTATGGCTCTTCACGAAGTGGTTCGTGAATGTTTATGGATTGGATCCATAATTACGCATGTTCGAACAATTGTGGTTTGAAGTCTACCACCGATAAGCCTATGAGCATTTAGGATAATGCTGTTTGTTTTGAACAAATGAAGCAAGGCTACATCAAAAGCGACAACACCAAGCATAATCAGCAACAACAGACTCTCCTCAAGATCAAAGTGAACTAAGTTCGATATGAGGACAGTATGGCAGACTTGCTCACTAAGTCATTGCCTAAATTCCACTTTCGAGAAACATGTTGGTAGCATCGTTTGTGGAAGTTATCCGAACTCCAATGACCGTAGTCATCAGGGGGAGATGCAGACATCAGGGGAAGGTGTCTACATGAATGGTTTCGAAACGTGAAGGTTGTGTTGTGCTCTTTTTCCCCTTCGACCGATGTTATTTTTCTCCCACTGGGTTTTTGTTACTCGGCAAGGTTTTTAGCGAGGCAACGAGAGAAGCACCGCGTTTGGGCAACACAAGGGTGAGTGTTCAAGTAAATCCTTATTTTGTGTCTGGCCCAAACTCTAGGTTACTTGACCTAGTGATAATAGAGTTTAATTAGAAGAATCTAGAGATTCCTATTCAATGTATGATTACCTTTCCTTGTATGATTCAGACTCTATGCATTGTAATCCTCTATATAAAGAGGCCCTTATTATCAATGAGAATACACAGCGATTTTCTCTCAATTCCCGTTTCTCTAAAACACAAAGAAGATATCTTCTTCTTTTTTTCTTCTCTTTATTTGTATGTGTCATTATTAGTCATTTTATATGTGTTGTTAGAGTTATTATTATTTGAAAAAAAAAGGAGGTATAAATACTTAATTTAGATGTATGAATAGAAGCACTCTAACTGTTAATCCTAAACCCAAACAATATAAAGATGCATGAGTTAAAGTTTAATTTTAAATAGAGCAATGATAGGGGGCCTCAAGTGAGTTGTAAGATTCATGGCCTCAATCCGAGGTGTTATTTCATGTAAGCAAATACAAATTTTATTTTCAATTTCACATAATATATTTTGCCACATCATAATTCTGTAATACCACTTTACTCTATCATATTCCTTTTTAGATTTTAGGGGGTGGATCAATTACATTAATGAATTTAATTAGGTGAAAATAATGATTTTAATTAGGTTACGATTTCAATATATTTTCTTTTCATTTTTGTGAATCCAATAAGTCAAATTATAACCTTTCATTAATTTTATTAAATTTATGTACAAACAACTTTTCACACCACAACACTATATACGGAGCCGTTCGAGAGCGGACGTCCGCAACCCATAAAAAGTGCGGACGTCGCTCCTCCGGCCTCGATCAAGCGTCGACGGCGCTGCACGGCTTGCGGGACGGAGGCCAGGGGTCTGCGAAGCCAGTCTGCCGTCGGGTGGAGTTGTCGGCGAGCGGTTTGCAGTGCTGTCCAGAACCTGCAGTTGCAGGTGAGGTCGCTGCCCAGAAACCTGCAATCCCGACCTCCTCCGGCCTCGATCGCTGCCCAGAAGCCGTTTGGGATGCCTCCGGCGTCCGTCCGGCAAGCCCCGCGCCGCCGTCGTGGCCTGAAAGCGGCTGCTGCGTCGACGTCCGCACTTTAGCGATAATGCGGACGTCCGTCTGTGATCCGGCCTGACACTATATATATATATATATATATATATATATATATATAGAGAGAGAGAGAGAGAGAGAGAGAGAGGACGTCCTCAAACTTGAAATGTGAGGATATTTTTATTTTTAACATGTAGTTTAATAATCTAAACCATTCATTCTCTTATTACACATACACATATAAATCTTACAAAAAATTAACTCAATCGAAAAATGTTACCCATTTGATTAGCACAATTATCATTTTAATTTTATTTAAAGAACTATATTTGTTTACGTAATTTTGAGTGACCAAATGATTATGGATTTGGTTGATTTTTTGTAGACCTAATTCTTGCATAGGAATCTAAAGGATATTCATAGGTTGAAATCATTGAATTATATCACATACTAGTGTAAAATAGTAAAAATCCTCAAATTTTTAAAGTAGGCCTTCTCTTGATCCTCCATATACTTGATCCTATATATATATATATATATATATATATATATATATATATATATCTTTAGAATTTAAAATTTAAGGATTTCCTGATCCTCCATATATATATATGGATGATCAAGAAAGGAGGATGTTTTTATTTTTAGCATGTATTTCAATAATAAAAACCACTCATTCTCTAGTTACCTACACACATATGAATCCTACAAAAAATTAGCCAAATAGGAAAATGTTTAATCATCTAATTTTTTTTCTTTTGAATCAAGGAAATAATATATTCATCACAAGCCAGAAGAGACCGTTACATACTATTCCGCTGTCATTTAAGGACATAGACAGACAAGAAAATAGTGCTAGTACGCACAAGTGGTACATAGAAATAGACCTAGTCATTATACATTCAAATACATAGAGGTAGCGGAGATCTTCCTTCGGTACTACTTCAGAGGCGTTAGAGAGATATTGGGTGCACATCAGTGCTTAGGTTCCTAACTACAAGGAAATTATTGTAAAAGACAAAACTAAAACATAGTAAAGGCCTAAGGCAACAACCCCAGCCCAAAATAGTAAGCCCAAGAGCATCCAAAGGAATAGTCCAACTCCAGAGCCCATCAAGCCAGCTTGGTCTCAGCCTGTCTTCCCCTGACAACATGTCGTACGCCACAAGCCCAGCGGCTCTGCCCGATCAGCTCTGTTTCGACCCGTGCTGCTCCGATCTACGCCACCGCAACCTCCTGCCACTTCGGCCCAAATCGCGCCACAGCACAAGCCGACCTGAAGCACGCTGGTCCACCGCCTCACCCTCTGCCCACCATCGATGCAGAATCCATGTCATCGGTCTTGATCAGCACAACACGCCGCCAGTCGAGATGTGGCCAGAAAACACAAGCCAAAAAAGCTTTTTGCGACTACTTCGAGTGCAACCACCCATGGAATACCCTCAAACCATATTGGATCGAATACCCGTCCAGCAACAGATCGCAAGACGTCGATGAGGCCGGAGGCCATCACTAGTATGGCGCCACCAGATAAGGTCAAATACTCAAACGGAAAAGAAACCGATCTTTAGTTGTTTAGGGTTTCTCTTGAGGAAAAGAGTGGAACCCCATATATTTTAATCATCTAATTAGCGCAATGTTCGTTTTAATTTAATATAATAGATTACATTTGTTTACACAATTTTCAATAACCAAAATTATTGTGGATTTGGTTGATTTTTTATAGACGCAATTTTTGCATAGGAATGAAGGATCAACTGTTGAAATTATTGAATTATGTCATATACTAGTGTAAAATAGTAAAATCCCAAATTTTTTTAAGTAAATTTTTATGATATATATAATAATCATGTGTATATGTATTTTTCACATTATATTTTCATAATTCACATAAATCCAACAAACTTCAAATTCATATACCTTCAAAAGCATATACATGTGTTTATACAAGAGATTTGATAAATACCACTAGGCCAATAACCTCAATATACAACACTTTTTACACAACGAAAAAAAAATTTCCGTTGTGTGTTGATGGAAATTGCTTCATACAACACATTTAAGAAACTTTGGTTGTACAAAGATGCTACAGTTCAAAAATTTTCAGATAGAGCAATATTGCACAACAGTTATAAAGAATGTTATGTTGTATGAATGAAAAAAAAATAGCGGGACATTTCCCCCCTACCTTTACTCATATTTGGCTCCAATTTCTGACTCAAATGCACTACCAAAGTACTACTTTGCACAACAGAATACTTATATGTGTTGTAGGATCGAAACTTGGAAATTGTCACACAACATGTATATTCATTGTGTTGTCCAATTGAGGGAGATAACATTGAAAAGATTAATGTGCCCCAAAATGAGTTTCATTCCCCCCAAAATGACCAAATTTTGGCAAATGATTTGCAAGCTCATACAACGGAATGACTTTTGTCTGTTGTGTGAATGGGAAAGCCATCCGAGCGCCAAAAATGAGCTTGTTACACATAGTAGGTGGGAGTTTTCATTTTGTGTCCCTCAGCTGAAAGTTTAAAGTGTAGACAATCACAAAACGCACCATCATTTTTGTGTGTTCTGATTTTATTATAAAAAATTGAAGACAAACCATGTCTCGCATCAGGGCAAACTCAATACACCTTGCCATTTTGTAAGACCATGTCTCCCACAGTCTTCTTCTCTCCCCGAAACACAAGTCACTGATTACCTCTTCGTCCACAGCCAATCTTCGCGTCTGACTCAAAAGCTAATTCAGCATCCAACCGAAGCACCCAGCTCCTAGCCTGAGCGTCCAGTGGATTTCACCTTCTCTCCACTGAAACCTGCATCTCTCACATCCCTAATCATCAAACTCTCAACTCCCGCCCCCTACAATTTCTTCAATCATCGAAACCCTAACTCGCTCTCTCTAACTCATTCACGACCCCCTCGTACTCCACCATACTCTGAAGCTCGTCTCTGACCTGGCATCGGGACAGCCCACCTCTCCGGCCTCGTCTTCGCCTCTGTTTTCTCCGACTCAGTGAGTGAGCTTCTCAGAGATCGATTCAAACTCTCCACTATCTCTATCGCTGAAGCCGAAGGTATTACGGAAAATTCACTAATTAGTTGACTTCGATTTCGTTTATGGTTTTCTCAGTTTTCAATTCTCGTTCTCCTAGCAGTGAAGAGAAGCAGCTTCTTGGGCTATGAAGCCTCGAGTTGGGGAACGATTCCGAGTCGGCCGGAAGAACAATAGTATATCCAACATGTGGCATGAGGGCTTTGAGCTGGGGTCCGATTACGGCAGTCAAGGCTTTGAGCCCAGAAGGGTCGTTACGAGAGCTCGATTATTCACCGGTTTCAGTGGAGCTCGCGCCCTTCTGCAGCGAAGCCCAGTTTGATCGGCTCGTCGCTGAGGCTCAACAGCTCCAGCAGTTGTTCGTCATCATTTGGTGCGTTTCTGGATCTTAATGGTTTTTTCAATTTAGTTTTGGGTTTTTCATTTGTGATTAGAAATGATGTTCTTCATTGCAATTCTGTGTGGAATCAGAATGGTTGAGTGATTCTATGCTATCCTTTTATATTATGCAGGGCAAGCATTACTCCTAGAATTATCTTCATTATTTTGGCTGGAAGCTTCAAAAGCAATGAAATTATCCTTTTCAAGCACATAAATTGCAGTAAAGGAATAATGACAATAAGGTCAGTGAGCCAAATTCAGATGTGAGGGAAGTGGGAGTTTCAAAATTGAAGTTGATGCACCAGAGGATAAGGGGTTAAGGCACACCATGGATAACACTGAGGTTCTACTCCTGGATGTAAGCTTGGATTTTTAAAGAAAATTGAGGTTCTTAATGCTTTGGTTTTGTTTAGTATGCTCACTGTTTAGGTCTGATGTAGTACTGTGAATGAAGTATTGTTGAGAGGTGTTTCGTAATGTTTTGAAATTTGACCATTCAGGTGTGCACATTTTGCAATTCATGATGAGGATAGGAGGTTCATTAGTAGCAGAATATGCTAAGAAGGATTTGGATAAATATCTACTTTCAGTTGCATTATCATGTGAGTTGGTTTGTTTACTTGGTTTGATTTTATGTATATACTAGGCAGCCAAGAAAGCCATTCTGCATGGTACAAATTTATTATGCAAATTTGCAACTTTGCAAGATATGTCTTTTCATTGTATACTGCATCCATTTTGGATTGCTTCTTAGTAGGTGAATGTATTTGAGTTTTGATAACAGGGGTTATGACTGGTTGCTTCTTATGAATTAGCAAGCCTAAAGCATTTTTAGTGGAGAAATAAGTGGATCATGCACTTCAGCAAGTCAGGTAATTGTCTATCTGTTTCTATATCTGTCTATGTTTTTTTTTTATTCCCTTCTCTAATTTTAAACTTTGGCACCTGACATTGTAAACTTTTGGCAACAAGTAAAATAACCTTTGCAATATTAGGTGCTTTAGGCGTTTTTTTTTTTGTTTTTAATTTTTTTTAATTTTTTAGTTTTATGTAGCTAACTTGTTAAGTCACTTTGATAGCATTTTATTAGTGTCATAAGCTGCAACAAGTTCTTTTCTTAACTCTGGAGGTTTATAGTTATACTGCTGGACGGTGACGTTTTC
This sequence comes from Rosa rugosa, assembly GCF_958449725.1. NCBI lineage: Eukaryota > Viridiplantae > Streptophyta > Magnoliopsida > Rosales > Rosaceae > Rosa > Rosa rugosa. The sequence goes on from NC_084825.1 coordinate 31,503,245, forward strand.
ATAGAAAAATTGACAGCATGAAGGAAAAATTTATATTAGAAAATGAAATATCTCCTCATAATGGCTAGATTCAGTTTTTGCTTTTGAGATTCCACTTGTGTTTGAACAATTTTCTTATTCCTGTAAACTGCAGTTTCTTTTACTTTGGCAATCCTTACCAAATACTTTACAGTACAGTCAGGATACTTTTTTTGGGTCATCATGTCCAATTTGATAATTTCATGCGCCATTTCATTTGAACAGAGTCATGCAGTCCAATGTTGTTAAAATACTTTAAATTCTGGTCTGCAGCCTGTAATCTATTCAACCATGAAAGTTCAGCTTACAAACTTTTATTGTCTTGTTACTGCATGTTCCTATCCCATCAATTATCAGTCTTTTCATCATTTTCTATAGGTTTGATAAAATTCTAAATGAGATGTTAAGTCACTTGGAGCGCCAGCCTAGGAACAAGGAGCGCCGTGTTGCATGGCTTCGTTACGTAGAGCCGCTTTTTAATGGTGTTGGTCAGGTGTTACTAGCTCATTTCAGGCGCATTTTCCCTCGTTTCTTTAAGTGGATGCAAGCTGATGACGATGAGACTGTTTTACTAGTGAGCATATGTCCTTCTGTTTGTGTGTTGAGACTTTGCAATTTTAATAAGTATTAACGTTCATATTTTTGCAGGTTCTCAAACAGATTGAAACAGTTATAAAGCTAACATGGATTAGGAATACACCATATGTGGAAAGGTAAACAACACAATCATGATTTGGGCCTCGCATATGCACGTTGTGCATTATTTTCTAGATGGTTGTTGTGGCATGTGGGAAGTAATTATTTTTACTAGCCTCCAAATGAAATAGGCAATTACTACTACTAACTTATAAAGTCTCCCCTTATAATAGGTATTATTTAATTCATCGCTTCGCTTCATGAGGTTGGTGGATGAACTTGCTACTTTGCACAAAGAAGCAGCATTGAGAAGATCTCGTGAAGAAATTCGAAATCTTGTTATTCGTATACTAATCTTGCTCCATCAGTAAGGATTATACATTCTACTCATATATGAACCTTCTTTGTGATTACCAGTTCTGTATCTCAAATACTTATTTTATTTCCTAGATGCAAGGGTCTGCAGTTCGAAGCAGCCAGGGGCAAGCACAGGGATGATCCAAACTTGGCAACAATTGCTCCCGCTCCCTCTTTAAGTGAAAGAAGATCAACAATGGTAAGAATTAACCTTATTGTTGCTTTTACCATATAAAGTCACCGCACCAGTTAGATATAGGCCCAAAGCCATGGGAGAACTTGACAAGATAGCCATGTCTCTTTGTGATTTTTGCAGTGTTCTATTAATGCTCTTTGGTGCTTGGACGAGCTGAGCTTTTGCAAAGGAAGTTAAGAATTTCTTTCTCTATTTTGGTTTTGCTTCTGATTTGGGTTCATAAACACTGCAAAAAATTTGATAGGATTGAATGTTTTATTACAATATGTTGAGGTTCCGAACCCATTTTTGATAGGATGATGTTTCGCATGTATTGGGGATTTGGGGCTGGGGTGGAATTGGAAAAGCAGCGATTGCATATCTGTGTGGGTTCTTGTAATTAAACATGATCTGCTAGTTTCTAGTCTTAGTAGTAAATAAGTAGGAAGTACTGAACTACATGGTGCCTAAATTGAATGCTTCTTTCAGATTTAGTGATACTAATTTGGGCTTAAAGATAGAAAATTTTATTGAAGTCAGTAGCGAAATTGATATGCCATTGTCTATATTTTGCAGTGTTTATGGATTGATGCATCTTGATTCAAGTTTACAACTGGAAGTCTATTCGATTTGTCTTCTGTCTAGAATCTCTTCTTTTTTGCTTCTTGGGGCTTCCTATTTGCTGATTACGGTGAGTAGTTGGTGTTCCATTTTGTATTGGAATGATATTCTTTTTGTTTTGATTTTGGTGGATTCAGGTCTAATCATTTTTTTAAACTTTGTTTCTGCTTTTGTTGTTCATTCTCTTCCCGTTGCTGTTACTGCTTTCTGGTTTTGTTGTTCGCTCTGCATGCATCGATTGGCTCTTCTTTGCCTATTTGGGTGAGTTGCTTTCTAATTTTTTTTTTACTCTTGAATTT